>NC_091300.1:64823265-64836142 GCF_038502225.1 Cherax quadricarinatus
CTCCATTCCAAGTGATTTTGTAGTGGCAGGAAACGAAGAAAGAAAATGGAAAGAAATAACCAAAATAGTTCATCACCTTGAAGCCTTGTTGGACTGGAGACACAGCCAGTGGCACCTCCGGACTCACAACTACTGATGCCAACAACAAAATCCCCAACAAACATGCAACACGACCTCATTTATATTTGCTAATATACAGGGCCTTAAGCCATCCACCAACAACAAAATACCTTTCATTATTGGACTTCTAGGGGAGTCAAATGCACTGTTTGCAGCCTTTACAGAGACCCACGCTAAAGATTACTATGACAATGAAATATGGATAACTGGGTACAACCTTTCTAAATGCGACAAAAAGAACAGGAAACAAAGGGGGGGTTGGCCTATGTGTCAGAGTCGCTCATTTTTACGGAGATACTGAAAACCACAAATGATGTAGTTGAAGTTCTAACAATAAAAATTGAGAACTAAAACTTAGTCATTGTGCTTGTACATAAGCCACCAGACGCAACTTCTCAACAGTTCAAGGAACAACATTCGAAAATTGACTGCGATCTGGAAAACCTTCCAGCCCCATTCCCAAACATCTTGCTGCTTGGTGATTTCAATCTAAGACATAAAAATGGAAGAATGTAACAAATAATGTAGCAGAAATAATCCCCGGAGGCAGCTCATATGAAAAGTCACACACACACACGGGCTGCTGAATTTCTGCAATAAACACACCCTTAGCCAGCAGATAGTGGAACCAACAAGATTGGAGAACACACTTGACCTTATTTTCACAAATAATGAGGACCTGGTAAGAAACATATAAAAAACAACTAATTCTGATCACAATTTAATCGAAGTCCAGACTTACATGCACAGAAGTCCTGATCAGCAAAATGTATACATCTATGAGGGTACTTTCATCAATTTCAACTTCAACTAGAACATCAACTGGGACCAGGTAAACCATGTCCTAAATGAAACATGTTGGGAAGATATCTTAAATAACATGGATCCTAACAAGTGCCTTGAAAAGATCAACTTTCCGGTAGCTGAAGTATGTTCAAGGCATATTCCCCTAAGAAAAAAGAAGAGAAGAAGTAAACTGGAGAGAAAGAGATGCTCCCTCTACAGGAGAAGGCGAAGAGTCACTGAGCTTCTCAAGACTACTAGATTATCGGAAACACGGAAGGAAGCAATTACCAGGTGAAGTGGGAAATATTGAGCTTAATTTAAAGGACTCATACAGGATCCAGGAGAGACAAGAGGAGCTAAAAGCAATTTGTGAAACTGATAGAAATTCAAAACATTTCTTTTCACATGCCAAAAACAAGGCAAAATTCACATCTAGTATAGGGCCTCTGGTCAGGCAAGATGGATCTTACACAGATGACAACAAAGAAATGAGTGAGATGCTGAAATCTCAGTACGACTTTGTGTTTAGCGAGCATGTGGCTCGCTAAACACAGAGGTTTGAGCTTTACTCGGACCTCTCCACACTACTGTCCTCAAAAATTTGTTAAGTTATACCATGAATTAAGGAAAGATCCTGGACTTCACCTTACGAAACAGACAAAGCAAATGCGATATCAATTATGGACAAGGTCGATTATAGTGGAAAATTGAACATGTTATTAAAAGACGGGGACTTAGTGCCTCTTAAGTCCGGCTAAGCGGTTTCCCTGAATTCCTTCATTAATGTTTCCAAGATCAAACTCCAACAGTACATATCCAGTATACCTTCATAAGCAGTATCCAGCAGTATCCAGCAGTATCCAGCAGTATCCAGCAGTATCCAGCAGAATCAGAACACGAGCTTAGGAGCGGCATGCTCTGGAAAGAGGTGGTGACTAGAGAGGAGTGTAAAATAGGGAGGTGTTACAACAGACACGGACAAGATCGATCTCTGGAGCAGCAGGAGGCTTAGTGCATGTCTCACTGTGTGGGGAACAGAGGAATGGAAGTTCTCAAAAATATGCGAGAGGAAGAGACATTATGGGATTTATTTTCAATGATTAAATATTACTATTAGAGGGGACAAGAAGTCGTATGATATATAATATCCTTCTGATTCTCATTTATATTATATCCGCAATTTGATTTGTGTTAGTTTATCTGTGGCACTGAGGTACTCTGGGTGCGAACACTGTGTATTAAGAAGGTACTCTGCGGTACTGAGGTACTCTGGGTGTGAACACTGTGTATTAGGAAGGTACTCTGTGGTACTGAGGTACTCTGGGCATGAACACTACATTAGGAAGGTACTCTGTGGTACTGAGGTACTCTGGGCATGAACACTGTGAATTAGGAAGGTACTCTATGGTACTGAGGTACTCTGGATATGAACACTGTGTATCAGGAAGGTACTCTGTGGTACTGAGGTACTCTGAGCACGAACACTGATTTAGGAAGCTACTCTTTGGTACTGAGGTACTCTGGGCATGAACACTGTGAATTAGGAAGGTACTCTGTGGTACTGAGGTACCCTGGGTACGAACACTGTGTATTAAAACGGTACTCTGTGGTACTGAGGTACTCTGGGTGTGAAAACTGTGTATTAGGAAGCTACTCTTTGGTACTGAGGTACTCTGGGCATGAACACTGTGTATTAGGAAAGTACTCTGTGGTACTGAGGTACTCTGGGCATGAACAATGTGTATTAGGAAGCTACTCTAAAGTAATGAGGTACTCTAGATATGAACACTGTGTATTAGGAAGGTACTCTGTGGAACTGAGGTACTCTGGGCATGAACACTGCATTAGGAGGGTATTCTGTGGTACTGAGGTACTCTGGGAATGAACACTGTGAATTAAGAAAATACTCTGTGGTACTGATGTACTCTGGGCTTGAACACTGCGAATTAGGAAGGTACTCTATGGTACTGAGGTACTCTGGATATAAACACTGTGTATTAGAAAGGTACTCTGTGGTACTGAGGTACTCTGGGTGTGAACACTGTGTATGAGGAAGGTACTCTATGGTACTGAGGTACTCTGGGTATGAACACTGTGTATTAGGAAGGTACTCTGTGGTACTGAGGTACTCTGGGTGTGAACACTGTGTATTAGGAAGGTACTCTGTGGTACTGAGGTACTCTGGGCATGAACACTGTGCATTAGGAAGGTACTCTGTGGTACTGAGGTACTCTGGGTGTGAACACTGTGTATTAGGAAGGTACTCTGTGGTACTGAGGTACTCTGGGTGTGAACACTGTGTATCAGGAAGTTACTCTGTGGTACTGAGGTACTCTGGGTGTAAACACTGTGTATTAGGAGGGTACTCTCTGGTACTGAGGTACTCTGGGAGTGAACATTGTGTATTAGGAAGGTACTCAGTGGTACTGAGGTACTCTAGGTGTGAAAACTGTGTATTAGGAAGGTACTCTGTGGTACTGAGGTAGTCTGGGTGTGAACACTGTGTATTAGGAAGGTACTCTGTGGTACTGAGGCACTCTGGGTGTGAACACTGTGTATTAGGAGAGTACTTAGTGGTACTGAGGTACTCTGGGTGTGAACACTGTGTATTAGGAAGGTACTATGTGGTACTGAGGTACTCTGGGTCTGAACACTGTGAATTAGGGAGGTACTCAGTGGTACTTAGGTACTCTGGGTGTGAACACTGTGTGTTAGGAAGGTACTCAGTGTTACTGAGGTACTCTGGTTGTGTACATTGCGTATTAGGAAGGTACTCAGTGGTACTGAGGTACTCTGGGTGTGAACACTTTGTATTAGGAAGGTACTCTGTGGTACTGAGGCACTCTGGGTGTGAACACTGTGTATTAGGAGAGTACTTAGTGGTACTGAGGTACTCTGGGTGTGAACACTGTGTATTAGGAAGGTACTATGTGGTACTGAGGTACTCTGGGTCTGAACACTGTGAATTAGGGAGGTACTCAGTGGTACTTAGGTACTCTGGGTGTGAACACTGTGTGTTAGGAAGGTACTCAGTGTTACTGAGGTACTCTGGGTGTGAACATTGCGTATTAGGAAGGTACTCAGTGGTACTGAGGTACTCTGGGTGTGAACACTTTGTATTAGGAAGGTACGCTGTGGTGCTGAGGTACTCTGGGTGGGAACACTGGGTATTAGGAAGGTACTCTGTGGTACTGAGGTACTCTGGGTGTGAACATTGTGTATTAGGAAGGTACTCAGTGGTACTGAGGTACTCTTTGTGTGAACACTGTGTATTAGGAAGGTACTCAGTGGTACTGAGGTACTCTGGGTGTGAACACTCTGTATTAGGAAGGTACTCTGTGGTACTGAGGTAATCTGGGTGTGAACGCTGTGTGTTAGGAAGGTACTCAGTGGTACTGAGGTACTCTGGGTGTGAACGCTGTGTATTAGGAAGGTACTCAGTTGTACTGAGGTACTCTGGGTATGAACACTGAGTATTAGGAAGGTACTCTGTGGTACTGAGGTACTCTGGGCTTGAACACTGTGAATTAGGAGGGAACTCTGTGGTGCTGAGGTACTCTGGGTATGAACACTGTGTATTAGGAAGGTACTCTGTGGTACTGAGGTGCTCTGGGTGTGAACACTGTGTATTAGGAAGGTACTCTGTGGTACTGAGGTACTCTGGGTGTGAACACTGTGTATTAGGAAGGTACTCTGTGGTACTGAGGTACTGTGGGTGTGAACACTGTGTATTAGGAAGGTACTCTGTGGTACTGAGGTACTCTGGTTATGAACACTGTGTATTAGGAAGGTACTCAGTGATACTGAGGTACTCTGGGTGTGAAAACTGCGTATTAGGTTGGTACTCTGTGCTACTGAAGTACTCTGGGCATGAACACTGTGTATTAGGAAGGTACTCTGTGGTACTGAGGTTTTCTGGGTATGAACACTGTGTACTAGGAAGGTACTCTGTAGTACTGAGGTACTCTTGGTGTGAACACTGTGTATTAGAAAGGTACTCAGTGGTACTGAGGTACTCTGAGTGTGAGCACTGTGCATTAGGAAGATTCTCAGTGGTACTTAGGTACTCTGGATGTGAACACTGTGCATTAGGAAGGTACTCAGTGGTACTGGGGTACTCTGGGTATGAACACTGTGTATTAGGAAGGTACTCTTTGGTACTGAGGTACTCTGGGTGTGAACACTGCGTATTAGGAAGCTACTCTTTGGTACTGAGGTACTCTTGGCATGAACACTGTGTATTAGGAAGGTACTCTGTGGTACTGAGGTACTCTGGGCATGAACACTGCAAATTAGGAGGGTACTCTGTGGTACTAAGGTACTCTGCATATGAACACTGTTTATTAGGAAGGTACTCTGTGGTACTGAGGCACTCTGGGTGTGAACACTGTGTATTAGGAAGGTACTCTGTGGTACTGAGGGACTCTGGGCATGAACACTGTGTATAAAGAAGGTATTCAATGGTACTGAGGTACTCTGGATATGAACACTGTGCATTAGGAAGGTACTCTATGGTACTGAGGTATTCTGGGTGTGAACACTGTGTATTAGGAAGGTATTCTCTGGTACTGAGGTACTCTTGGCATGAACACTGTGTATTAGGAAGGTACTCTGTGGTACTGAGGTACTCTGGATATGAACACTGTGAATTAGGAAGGTAGTCTGTGGTACTGAGGTACTCTGGGCATGAACACTGCAAATTAGGAGGGTACTCTGTGGTACTAAGGTACTCTGCATATGAACACTCTTTATTAGGAAGGTACTCTGTGGTACTGAGGCACTCTGGGTGTGAACACTGTGTATTAGGAAGGTACTCTGTGGTACTGAGGGACTCTGGGCATGAACACTGTGTATTAAGAAGGTACTCTATGGTACTGAGGTACTCTGGATATGAACACTGTGCATTAGGAAGGTACTCTATGGTACTGAGGTATTCTGAGTGTGAACACTGTGTATTAGGAAGGTACTCTGGGTGTGAACATTGTGTATTAGGAAGGTACTCTATGGTACTGAGGTATTCTTGGCATGAACACTGTGTATTAGGAAGGTACTCTGGGTGTGAACATTGTGTATTAGGAAGGTACTCTGGGTGTGAACACTGTGTATTAGGAAGGTATTCTGTGGTACTGAGATACTGTTGGCATGAACACTGTGTATTAAAAAGGTACTCTATGGTACTGAGGTTCTCTGGATATGAACACTGTGCATTAGGAAGGTACTCTATGGTACTGAGGTACTCTGGGTGTGAACACTGTGTATTAGGAAGGTATTCTGTGGCACTGAGGTACTCTTGGCATGAACACTGTGTATTAGGAAGGTACTCAGTGGTACCGAGGTACTCTGGGTGTGAACATTGTGTATTAGGAAGGTACTCTGTGGTACTGAGGTACTCTGGGCATGAACACTGTGAATTAGGAAGGTACTCTCTGTCACTGAAGTACTCTGGATATGAACACCTTGTGTTAGGAAGGTACTCTGTGGTACTGAGGTACTCTGGGTGTGAGCACTGTGTATTAGGAATGTACTCTGTGGTACTGAGGTACTCTGGTAGTGAACGTTGTGTATAAGGAAGGTACTCAGTGGTACTGAGGTACTCTTTGTGTGAACACTGTGTATTAGGAAGATACTCAGTGGTACTGAGGTACTCTGGGTGTGAACACTCTGCATTAGGAAGGTACTCAGTGGTACTGAGGTACTCTGGGTGTGAGCACTGTGTATTAGGAATGTACTCTGTGGTACTGATGTACTCTGGTAGTGAACGTTGTGTATAAGGAAGGTACTCAGTGGTACTGAGGTACTCTTTGTGTGAACACTGTGTATTAGGAAGGTACTCAGTGGTACTGAGGTACTCTGGGTGTGAACACTCTGTATTAGGAAGGTACTCTGTGGTACTGAGGTACTCTGGGTGTGAACACTGTGTATTAGGAAGATACTCAGTGGTACTGAGGTAATCTGGGTGTGAACGCTGTGTTAGGAAGGTACTCAGTGGTACTGAGGTACTCTGGGTGTGAACGCTGTGTATTAGGAAGGTACTCAGTTGTACTGAGGTGTTCTGGGTATGAACACTGTCTATTAGGAAGGTACTCATTGGTACTGAGGTACTCTGGGTATGAACACTGTGCATTACGAAGATACTCAGTGGTAGTGAGGTACTCTGGGTGTGAACACTGTGTATTAGGAAGGTACTCTCTGGTAGTGAGGTACTCTGGATGTGAACACTGTTTATTAGGAAGGTACTCAGTGGTACTGAGGTACTCTGGGTATGAACACTGTGTATTAGGAAGGTACTCAGTGGTACTGAGGTACTCTGGGTGTGAACACTGTGTATTAGGAAGGTACTCTCTGGTAGTGAGGTACTCTGGATGTGAACAATGTTTATTAGGAAGGTACTCAGTGGTACTGAGGTACTCTGGGTGTGAACACTTTGTATTAGGAAGGTACGCTGTGGTGCTGAGGTACTCTGGGTGGGAACACTGGGTATTAGGAAGGTACTCTGTGGTACTGAGGTACTCTGGGTGTGAACATTGTGTATTAGGAAGGTACTCAGTGGTACTGAGGTACTCTTTGTGTGAACACTGTGTATTAGGAAGGTACTCAGTAGTACTGAGGTATTCTGGGTGTGAACACTGTGTATTAGGAAGATACTCAGTGGTACTGAGGTACTCTGGGTGTGAACACTGTGTATTAGGAAGGTACTCAGTGGTATTGAGGTACTCTGGGTGTGAACACTGTGTATTAGGAAGGTACTCTGTGGTACTGAGGTACTCTGGGTGTGAACACTGTGTATTAGGAAGGTACTCAGTGGTATTTAGGTACTCTGGGTGTGAACACTGTGCATTAGGAAGGTACTCTGTGGTAGTGAAGTACTCTGGTTGTGAACACTGTGTATTAGAAAGGTACTCAGCGGTACTGAGGTACTCTGGATGTGAACACTGTGTATTAGGAAGGTACTCAGTGGTACTGAGGTACTCTGGATATGAACACTGTGTATTAGGAAGGTACTCAGTGGTACTGAGGTACTCTTGGCATGAACACTGTGTATTAGGAAGGTACTCTGTGGTACTGAGGTACTCTGGATATGAACACTGTGAATTAGGAAAGTACTCTGTGGTACTGAGGTACTCTGGGCATGAACACTGCAAATTAGGAGGGTACTCTGTGGTACTAAGGTACTCTGCATATGAACACTGTTTATTAGGAAGGTACTCTGTGGTACTGAGGCACTCTGGGTGTGAACACTGTGTATTAGGAAGGTACTCTGTGGTACTGAGGGACTCTGGGCATGAACACTGTGTATTAAGAAGGTACTCAATGGTACTGAGGTACTCTGGATATGAACACTGTGCATTAGGAATTTACTCTATGGTACTGAGGTATTCTGGGTGTGAACACTGTGCATTAGGAAGGTATTCTGTGGTACTGAGGCACTCTTGGCATGAACACTGTGTATTAGGAAGGTACTCTGTGGTACTGAGGTACTCTGGATATGAACACTGTGAATTAGGAAGGTACTCTGTGGTACTGAGGTACTCTGGGCATGAACACTGCAAATTAGGAGGGTACTCTGTGGTACTAAGGTACTCTGCATATGAACACTGTGTATTAGGAAGGTACTCTGTGGTACTGAGGTACTCTGGATATGAACACTGTGAATTAGGAAGGTACTCTGTGGTACTGAGGTACTCTGGGCATGAACACTGTGTATTAAGAAGGTACTCTATGGTACTGAGGTACTCTGGATATGAACACTGTGCATTAGGAAGGTACTCTATGGTACTGAGGTATTCTGTGGTACTGAGGCACTCTTGGCATGAACACTGTGTATTAGGAAGGTACTCAGTGATACTGAGGTACTCTGGGTGTGAACACTGTGTATTAGGAAGGTACTCTGTGGTACTGAGATACTGTTGGCATGAGCACTGTGTATTAAAAAGGTACTCTATGGTACTGAGGTTCTCTGGATATGAACACTGTGCATTAGGAAGGTACTCTATGGTACTGAGGTACTCTGGGTGTGAACACTGTGTATTAGGAAGGTATTCTGTGGTACTGAGGTACTCTTGGCATGAACACTGTGTATTAGGAAGGTACTCTGTGGTACTGAGGTACTCTGGGTGTGAACACTGTGTATTAGGAAGGTACTCTGTGGTACTGAGGTACTCTGGGTGTGAACATTGTGTATTAGGAAGGTACTCTGTGGTACTGAGGTACTCTGGGCATGAACACTGTGTATAAGGAAGGTACTCTGTGGTACTGAGGTACTCTGGGCATGAACACTGTGAATTAGGAAGGTACTCTGTGGTACTGAGGTACTCTGGATATGAACACCTTGTATTAGGAAGGTACTCTGTTGTACTGAGGTACTCTGGGTGTGAACACTGTGTATTAGGAAGGTATTCTGTGGTACTGAGGTACTCTGGGTGTGAGCACTGTGTATTAGGAATGTACTCTGTGGTACTGAGGTACTCTGGGTGTGAGCACTGTGTATTAGGAAGGTACTCAGTGGTACTGAGGTACTCTTTGTGTGAACACTTTGTATTAGGAAGGTACTCAGTGGTACTGAGGTACTCTGGGTGTGAACACTTTGCATTAGGAAGGTAGTCAGTGGTACTGAGGTACTCTGGGTGTGAGCATATTAGGAATGTACTCTGTGGTACTGAGGTACTCTGGTAGTGAACGTTGTGTATAAGGAAGGTACTCAGTGGTACTGAGGTACTCTTTGTGTGGACACTGTGTATTAGGAAGGTACTCAGTGGTACTGAGGTACTCTGGGTGTGAACACTGTGTATTAGGAAGGTACTCTGTGGTACTGAGGTACTCTGGGTGTGAACACTGTGTATTAGGAAGATACTCAGTGGTACTGAGGTAATCTGGGTGTGAACACTGTGTATTAGGAAGATACTCAGTGGTACTGAGGTATTCTGGGTGTGAACACTGTGTATTAGGAAGATACTCAGTGGTACTGAGGTAATCTGGGTGTGAACGCTGTGTTAGGAAGGTACTCAGTGGTACTGAGGTACTCTGGGTGTGAACGCTGTGTATTAGGAAGGTACTCAGTTGTACTGAGGTGTTCTGGGTATGAACACTGTCTATTAGGAAGGTACTCATTGGTACTGAGGTACTCTGGGTATGAACACTGTGCATTAGGAAGATACTCAGTGGTAGTGAGGTACTCTGGGTGTGAACACTGTGTATTAGGAAGGTACTCTGTGGTACTGAGGTACTCTGGGTGTAAACACTGTGTATTAGGAAGGTACTCTGTGGTACTAAGGTACTCTGGGTATAAACACTGTGTATTAGGAAGGTACTCTGTGGTACTGAGGTGCTCTGGGTGTGAACACTGTGTATTAGGAAGGTACTCAGTGGTACTGAGGTGCTCTGGGTGTGAACACTGTGCATTAAGAAGGTACTCTGTGGTACTGAGGTACTCTGGTTATGAACACTTTGTATTAGGAAGGTACTCAGTGATACTGATGTACTCTGGGTGTGAAAACTGCGTATTAGGTAGGTACTCTGTGCTACTGAAGTACTCTGGGCATGAACACTGTGTATTAGGAAGGTACTCATTGGTACTGAGGTACTCTGGGTATGAACACTGTGTATTAGGAAGGTACTCAGTGGTACTGAGGTACTCTGGGTGTGAACACTGTGTATTAGGAAGGTACTCAGTGGTACTGAGGTACTCTGGGTGTGAACACTGTGTATTAGGAAGGTACTCAGTGGTATTGAGGTACTCTGGGTGTGAACACTGTGTATTAGGAAGGTACTCTGTGGTACTGAGGTACTCTGGGTGTGAACACTGTGTATTAGGAAGGTACTCAGTGGTATTTAGGTACTCTGGGTGTGAACACTGTGCATTAGGAAGGTACTCTGTGGTAGTGAAGTACTCTGGTTGTGAACACTGTGTATTAGAAAGGTACTCAGCGGTACTGAGGTACTCTGGATGTGAACACTGTGTATTAGGAAGGTACTCAGTGGTACTGAGGTACTCTGGATATGAACACTGTGTATTAGGAAGGTACTCAGTGGTACTGAGGTACTCTGGATATGAACACTGTGTATTAGGAATGTACTCAGTGGTACTGAGGTACTCTGGATATGAACACTGTGTATTAGGAAGGTACTCAGTGGTACTGAGGTACTCTGGATATGAACACTGTGTATTAGGAAGGTACTCAGTGGTACTGAGGTACTTTGGATGTGAACACTGTGTATTAGGAAACTCAACCTTTTGCTCACATTTCACATTCGAAACATTGTAAAGGGTGTTAAAATTAACAGTATTGTGTATATGTAATAAGAAATTGTACATTCTCAAGTTGAGCGTGCACTCACCCATTCTCTCTCTCTCTCTCTCTCTCTCTCTCTCTCTCTCTCTCTCTCTCTCTCTCTCTCTCTCTCTCTCGCTCTCTCTCTCTCTCTCTCTCTCTCTCTCTCTCTCTCTCTCTCTCTCTCTCTCTCTCTCTCTCTCTCTCTCTCTCTCTCTCTCTCTCTCTCTCTCTCTCAGTAACTGAGAGACGGGGTTACCCCAGCACCCGTCCTTCTCACTCGGTGTTATTCCTACACAAATATGGTTCGGAAAATTGCCCTCGTAGGACTTTCCCCCGAGACCCTTGCCTGAATAAAATACCCTGGTAAATAATTACCTCACACAATACCCAGGTAAATAATTGCTTCACGCAATACCCAGGTAAATAGTCACCTTACAAAAAAAAGTAATTGAAGTTTTTTGTCGTGTCGTATTTCGGAAGGGGTTCCCTTTTCATTGCAACATTCCTACAGGTCCGCCGGGTGGGTCTGGCTGACCACAGTCTGTGTTCTGTTGCTGATGCTCATTTTGTCCGACCTTCAGTCTTTCCTGTGTAGTTACATGCTCAGAACAGTCGCTAGCAAGCGCTGTTTACACGCGACCTTCAAGCAGTGAGCACATTGGTGCTGTTGTAATTGCAACCACAACACACTACGTATCCAACTTTATATTTTGTACGAATGTACGTTTTAACATACTTCTTATGTAGAAAATGATCGAATTTATAGAATAGGCATTATTGTAGGAATTCATTTTTTTTCATACGCACACAAGCGAGTGCTCTGAGGTATGACATTGAAACTATACCACGGGTGGGGTTAGAACCCGCGATCAGAGAGTCTCAAAACTCTGAAGTTTTGAGGTTCTCTGACCGCGGGTTCTATTCCCACCCGTGGTATGGTTTGTTTGCAATCGTGTCACTACGATTTCGTGAGTCATGACATTCAACTTGTAAACAAAACATTGTATTTGCATTCCAGACGTGATTATCATGGTTTAATGAAGTCAGGTTGACAATGACAAGTGTAAACAATAAACAACAACGTGTAATAGACTTGACCATGACAATGCTTGTGTTAATTTAGCAACACAATGCAAATTTTCATCATGAGAACCAAGTCCTTTTGGAGTGAAATTACACAAAATTACATCTGTGTTTTTATTCTCCCTTGTCGCTGCATGTCTCTACATGTTCTCTTATACACTGTCATGCAAGATGAAAGTGAATGTCGTGAAAGTTGTGGTCATGACTGTTTCAGCTCCAAAAAAGTCAGTAGCTGTGTATGTAACATCTTCACAAAAATGATGACCTGACTTACGACAATCCGGATTAACGATGGTACGTATTTGTACGTCTGGCAGCACAAATGATGCCGTATGATAGTAGTTCTGTATTTTGTTTCAGTTTTATTTTATTTTTTAATTGTAATAACAAACCAGTTGTAATGTACACGTGTACGAATTGATCCTTTTCTAAGATAAAAAATGTTTGAATAAAACAGATGAAATTAAGATTATAAAATACGTAATTACAATACCTATCCGACTTACGACCAGTTCGACTTACGACCAGTCGGTCGGAACCTGACCCGGTCGTAAATCGACGACTAACTGTATTGTGATGAATATACTTCATGTGTGCTCAGTGACAGGAACAGTACA
>NC_091301.1:0-142500 GCF_038502225.1 Cherax quadricarinatus
TTATTTTGAGCCTTGTGATCTTATTTGGGGCATGGGAAACTTATCTGAGGTCTGGGGAGCTAATTTGGGGCCTGGGGAGCTAATTTTGGGCATGGGGAGCTTAGTTCTGGCGTGGGGAGATTTTTAGGGCCTGGGAAGCTTATTTGGGGTATTGGGAGTTTATCTGAGGCATGGGGAGCTTATTAGGGGCCTGGGGAGCTTATCTGGTGTCTGGGGAGCTTATTTGGGGCGTGGAGAGTTTATTTGGAGTCTGGGGAGCTTATCTGGGGCCTGGGGCGCTTAATTGGGACTTTGAGAGGTTATTTGCTGTCTGGTGAGCTTATCTGGTGCCTGGGGAGCTTATTCAGGGCCTGGCAGCTTATCTGGGTCTGGGGAGCTTATTTGGGACCTGGGGGCTTATTTGGGGTGTGGGAGCTTATTTGGGATCTGTGCAGCTTATCTGGGGCCTGGTGAGCTTTTCATTGGCCTCAGGAGCTTTCCTAGGGCCTGAGGAGCTATTCTGGGGCCAGGGAAACTTTTCCAGTGCCTGGGGAGCTTATTTTGGGCCTGGGGAGTTTATCTGGGGCCTGGGGAGCTTTTCCGGGGCCTGGGGAGCTTTTCCGGGACCTGGGGAGCTTTTCCTTTGCCTGGGTAGCCTATTTTGGGCCTGGGGAGCTTATTTGGGGCCTAGGGAGCTTCTCAAGGGCCTCGAGAGCTTTTCAGGGGCCTGGCGAGCTCTTCTGAGGCCTGGGAGCTTATTTGGGGTCTGGGAGCTTTTCTGGGGCCTGGGGAGCTTATTTGGGGAATGGGAAGCTTATCTGGGACTTGGGGAGCTTATTTGGGGTCTGAGGAGCTTATCTGGGACCTTGGGAGCTTATTTTTGGCCTGGGAAGCTTTTCAGGGACCTAGGGAGGTTTTCTTGGGCCTGGGCTAGTTTTTCCAAGGCCTGGAGATCTAATTTGGGGCGTGGGGAGCTTTTCTGGGGCCTGGGGAGCTTTTCAGGGGCCTGGGGGCTTTTCCGGTTCCTGGGGAGCTATTCCTGGGCCTGGGGTATTTGGAGCTTATCCGAGGCCTGTGGAGCTTATTAGGGGCCTCGAGAGCTTATCTGGTGTCTGAGGAGCGTATTTGGGGCTTGGGGAGTTTATTTGGGGTCTGGGGAGTTTATCTGGGGCCTGGGGCGCTTAATTGGGACTTTGAGAGCTTATTTGCTGTCTGGTGAGCTTATCTGGTGCCTGGGGAGCTTATTCAGGGCCTGGCAGCTTATCTGGGTCTGGGGAGCTTATTTGGGACCTGGGGGCTTATTTGGGGTGTGGGAGCTTATTTGGGATCTGTGCAGCTTATCTGGGGCCTGGTGAGTTTTTCATTGGCCTCAGGAGCTTTTCTGGGGCCTGAGGAGCTATTCTGGGGCCAGGGAAACTTTTCCGGTGCCTGGGGAGCTTATTTTGGGCCTGGGGAGTTTATCTGGGGCCTGGGGAGCTTTTCCTTTGCCTGGGTAGCCTATTTGGGGCCTGGGGAGCTTATTTGGGGGCTAGGAAGCTTCTCAAGGGCCTCGAGAGCTTTTCAGGGGCCTAGCGAGCTCTTCTGAGGCCTGGGAGCTTATTTGGGGTCTGGGAGCTTTTCTGGGGCCTGGAGAGCTTATTTGGTGAATGGGGAGTGTATCTGGGACTTGGGGAGCTTATTTGGGGTCTGAGGAGCTTATCTGGGACCTTGGGAGCTTATTTTTGGCCTGGGAAGCTTTTCAGGGACCTGGGGAGCTTTTCTTGGGCCTGGGCTAGTTTTTCCAAGGCCTGGAGAGCTAATTTGGGGCGTGGGGAGCTTTTCTGGGGCCTGGGGAGCTTTTCAGGGGCCTGGGGACTTTTCTGGTTCCTGGGGAGCTATTCCTGGGCCTGAAGAGCTTATTTGGGCCTGGGAAACTTAATGGGGTCCTGTGGAGCTTTTCTGGGGACTGGGAAGCTTATTTGGGCTCTGGGGAGCTTTTCTGGGGCCTGAGGAGCTTATTTGTGGCCTGGGGAGCTTTTCTGGGGCCTGGCGAGTTTGTTTCAGGCCTGGGGAGCTTATTTGGGGCCTGGGGAGCTTATCTGGGGCCTGGGGAGCTTTTTGGGGCATGGGGAGCATACTTGGAGCCTTGGGAACTTATCTGGGGTCTGGGGAGCTTTTGGGGGCCTGTGGAGCTTATTTGGAGGCCTTGGAAGCTTATCTGGGGCCTTGGGAGCTTATTTTTGGCCTGGGAAGCTTATCTGGGGCCTGGGGAGCTTATTTGGGGCCCAGGGAGCTTATTTGGGGTCTGGGGAGTTTTCCTGCTGCCTGGGAGCTTATTTGGGGCGTGGGGAGTTTATTTTGGGCATGGAGAGCTTAGTTCATGCGTGGGGAGCTTATTTGGGGCCTTGGAAGCTTATTTGGTGCATTGGGAGCTTATGCGAGGTCTGGGGAGCTTATTTGGGGCCTTGGAAGCTTATTTATGGCCTGGGGAGCTTATTTGGGGTCTGGGGAGCTTATCTGGGGCCTGGGTATTTTATATGGGGCCTGGGAAGCTTATTTGGGGTCTGGGGAGCTTATATGGGGCCTGCTGAGCTTATTTCTGGCCTGAGGAGCTTATTTGCAGCCTTGGGAGCTTATTTGGGGCATTGGGAGCTTATCCGACGTCTGGGTAGCTTATATGGGGCCTGGGGAGCTTATTTGGGGCCTGGGGAACTTAGTTCAGGCGTGGTGAGCTTATTTGGGGCCTTGGAAGATTATTTGGGGCCTGGGGAGTGTTGTGATAGAAACACAGGCCTTATCTCTAGGCTTTATTGAACATAGAATCTTCATAGTACTTCTGCAACAACAAAATATAATGACTAGTACATCTAATAACTGCTTCTACAGGGATGGTGATGTCTTGCATATGTCAAGAGAAAAGTTATAACTACAGGCCACATATTTAAACTCACCATGTAATCTGCATCACTAATATATTGATATAAAAGAAGAGAATCACACACCATGTGTTGGCGCCCATGACACACACACCAAACTGTTGTTGTTGTTAAGGGCCCCGAGAGGTGGTTCAGTATTATCCTGTTGCTGCTCCCCACAGGAGCAGTATCACTACAGGGAGCTTATTTGGGGTCTGGGGAGCTTATATGGGGTCTGGGGAGCTTATTATGGGTCTGGGAGCTTATATGGGGCCTTCTGAGCTTATTTCTGTCCTGAGGAGCTTATTTGCAGCCTGGGGAGCTTATTTGGGACCTTGGGAGATTATTTGGGGCATTGGGAGCTTATCCGATGTCTGGGTAGCTTATTTGGGGCCTGGGGAGCTTATTTGGGGCCTGAGGATCTTAGTTCAGGCGTGGGGAGCTTATTTGGGGCCTTGGAAGCTTATTTGGGGCCTGGGGAGCTTATTTGGAGTCTGAGGAGCTTATCTGGGGCCTGGGGAGCTTATTTGGGGCATGAGGAGCTTATTTGGGGCATGGGGAGCTTATCCAAGGTCTGGGGAGCACTTAGTGGCCTGTATTCAGTTGAACCTTTGCTCCTTTGTTTACCGTCGGATTTCCTCCGGTTTTGGTGCACAAGACGAAGTGTTTTCTCTCATTCCTGAAAATATTTATCAAAAATATACCTCAAACAACAATTGAGAAAAGACTGAAAAATTACTGATTTACCGAAAATGCCCTTTCGGAGCTATTTATTCCTATAAAGGACCCCAATGGAAATAAGTCACTCTGTCTGACTTTTTTTGGGTTATCCTAGGTTCTCTACACATATGCTGCTATTTACCTGGAGTTTACCTGGAGAGAGTTCCGGGGGTCAACGCCCCCGCGGCCCGGTCTGTGACCAGGCCTCCTGGTGGATCAGAGCCTGATCAACCAGGCTGTTGCTGCTGGCTGCACGCAAACCAACGTACGAGCCACAGCCCGGCTGATCAGGAACTGACTTTAGGTGCTTGTCCAGTGCCAGCTTGAAGACTGCCAGGGGTCTGTTGGTAATCCCCCTTATGTGTGCTGGGAGGCAGTTGAACAGTCTCGGGCCCCTGACACTTATTGTATGGTCTCTTAACGTGATAGTGACACCCCTGCTTTTCATTGGGGGGATGGTGCATCGTCTGCCAAGTCTTTTGCTTTCGTAGTGAGTGATTTTCGTGTGCAAGTTCGGTACTAGTCCCTCTAGGATTTTCCAGGTGTATATAATCATGTATCTCTCCCTCCTGCGTTCCAGGGAATACAGGTTTAGGAAAATCAAGCGCTTATTTGGGGCCTTGGGAGCTTATTTGGGGCCTGGAAAGCTCATTTGGGGCTTTGGAGCTTATTTGGGTCCTGGGGAGCTTATTTGGGGCCTGGGATCTTATTTTGGGCCTTTGGAGCTTATTTGGGGCCTGGGGAGCTTATCCGGGGCCTGGGGAGCTTATTTGGGCACTGGGGAGCTTATTTGGGGCGTGGAGAGCTTATTTGGCGTCTGGGAGCTTATTTGGGGCCTGTGGAGCTTATCTGGGGCCTGGGGAGCTTATTTGGGGCCTGGGGACCTTATCTGGGGCATGGGAAGCTTATTTGGGGTCTGGGGAGCTTATCTGGGGCTTCGGTTGCTTATTTGGGGCCTGGGGAGCTTATTTGGTGCTTGGGGAGCATATTTGAAGTCTGGAGAGCTTATCGGGGGCCTGGGGAACTTACCTGGGGCCTGGGAAGCTTATCTGGAGCCTGGGGAGCTTATTTTGTGCATTGGGACCTTATCCGAATCCTGGGGAGCTTATTTGGGGCCTGTTGAGTTTATATGGGGTCTAGGGAGCTTATTTGGGTATGGGGAGCTTATTTGGGGCCTAGGGAGCTTATTTGGGGCCTGGAGAGCTTATCTGAGGCCTGGGGAGCTCATTTGGGTCTTGGGGAGCATATCTGGGGCCTGGGGAGCTTATCTCGGGCCTGGGGAGCTTCTTTGGAGCCTGTGGAGCTTATTAGGGGAATCGTGACCTTATTTGGGGCTTAGTGATGTTATCTGGGGCTTGGGGAGCTTATTTGGGGCATGGGGAGCTTATTGGAGGTCTGTTGAGCTTATTTGGGGCCTGGGGATCTTAGTTCAGGCTTGAGGAGCTTATATGGGTTCTGGGAAGCTTATTTGAGACCCCAGGAGCTTATTTGGGGTCTGGGGAGCTTATCTGGGGCTTGGGGACCTTATTTGAGGCCTGGGGAGCTTATTTGGGGAGTGCGGAGTTTAAGGTCTGTGGAGTTTATCTGGGGCCTGGGGAGCGTATTTGGGGCCTGGGGTGCTTGTTTGGGGCATGGGGACCTTATCCGAGGCCTGGGGAGCTTATTTGGGCCTGTAAAGTTTATCAGTGGCCTGGAGAGCTTATTTGGGGCATGACAAGCTTATTTGGGGTCTAGGGACCTTATCTGGGTCTTTGGGAGCTTATTTGGGGGCTTGGGAGCTTATTTGGGGCCTGTGAAGCTTATTTGGGGCATGGGAAGCCTAGTTGGGGCTTGGGGAACTAATTTGGGGCCTGGGGAGCTTATTTGGGTCCTGGGGACCTTATCTGGGGCATGGGATCTTATTTTGGGCCTTTGCAGCTTATTTGGGGCCTGGGGAGCTTATCCGGGGCCTGGGGAGCTTATTTGGGCCCTGGAAGCTTATTTGGGGGGTGGAGAGCTTATTTGGCGTCTGGGGAGCTTATTTGGGGCATATGGAGCTTACCTGGGGCCTGGGGAGCTTATTTGGGGCCTGGGGACCTTATCTGGGGCATGGGGAGCTTATTTGAGGTCTGCAGAGCTTATCTGTGGCTTCGGTAGCTTATTTGGGGCCTGAGGAGCTTATTTGGTGCTTTAGGAGCTTATTTGGGGTCTCCGGAGCTTATCGGGGCCTGGGGAACTTATCTGGGGCCTGAGGAGCTTATCTGGGGCCTGGGGAGCTTATTTTGTGCATTGGGACCTTATCCAAATCCTGGGGAGCTTATTTGGGGCCTGGGGAGTTTATTTGGAGCCTAGGGAGCTTATTTGGGTATGGAGTGCTTATTTGGTGTCTGGGGAGTATATCTGGGGCCTGGGGAGTTTATTTGGGGCACGGGGAGCTTATTTGGGGTCTGGGGAGCTTACCCAAGGCCTTGGTACCTTATTTGGATCCTGGAGAGCCTATTTGGGGCCTGAGGAGATTATTTCGGGCCTTGGGAGAATATTTGGGGCCTGGGGCACTTATTCGAGGCCTTTGGAGCTTATTTGGGGCCTGTGGAGCTTATCTGGGGCCTGCGAGCTTATTTGGGGCGTTAGGACCTTATCCGAGGCCTGGGGAGCTTATTTGGGGCCTGGAGAGCTTTTCTGGGACCTGGGAAGCTTATTTGGGGCCTGGGGAGCTTATTTGGGGCTTTAAATAAGCTCCCCAGGCGCCAGATAAGCTCCCCAGGCCCCAATAAGCTCCCAATGCCTCGGATAAGCTCCCCAGGCCCCAAAAAAGCTCCCCAGGCCTCAGATAAGCCCTGCAGGCCCCAAATAAGCTCTGAAGGCCTTAAATAAGCTCCCCAGGCCCCAAATAAGCTCCCCAAACCCCAAATAAGCTCCCCAGACTCCAAATAAGCTCTCCATGCCCCAAATAAGCTCCCCAGGCGTCAAATAAGCTTTCCAGTCCCCGAGTAAGCTTCCCAGGCGCCAGAGAAGCTCCCAAGGCCCCAAATAAGCTCCCCAGGCAACAAATAAGCTTCCCAGGCCCCAAATAAGCTCCCAGGCCCCAGATAAGCTCCCCAGGCTCCAGATAAGCTCCTCAGGCCCCAAATAAGCTCCCAAGGCCTCGGGTAAGCTCCACAGGCCCCAAATAAGCTCCCCAGGCCTCGGATAAGCTCCCCATGTCTCAAATAAGTTCCCCAGGCCCCAGAGGTTATTAGGGGCATCTGGAGGTTATTAGGGGCATGGGGAGGTTATAAGGGGCCTGGGGAGGTTATTAGGGACCTGTGGAGGCTATATAGGGCCTGGTGAGGTTATACGGGGCCTGGGGAGGTTACTAAAGGCCTGGGGAGGTTATTAGTGGCCTGGAGAGGTTATTAGGGGCATCTGGAGGCTATTAGGGCCCTTGGGAGGTTATACAGGGGCTGGGTAGGTTATCAGGTGCCTTGGAATGTTACTAGGGGCCTAGGGAGATTGTACCGGGCCTGGGGTGTTATTTGGGGCCTCAGGAGGTTATCAGGGGCCTGGGGAGGTTATTAGGGGCCTGGGGACGTTATTAGGGGCCTGGGGAGGTTATATGGGGCCTGGGGGTTTATTAGGGGCCTAGAGAGGTTATTAGAGACCCGAGGAGGTTATTAGGGGCCTGGGGAGGTTATTAAGAGCCTGGGGAGGTTACTAGGGGCCTGGGGAGGTAATTAGGGACCTGGGGAGGTTATATGGGGCCTGGGGGCTTATTAGGGGCCTGGAGAGGTTATTAGAGACCCGAGGAGGTTATTAGGGGCCTGGGGAGGTTATTAAGAGCCTGGGGAGGTTATATGGGGCCTGGGGGTTTATTAGGGACCTGGAGAGGTTATTAGAGACCCGAGGAGGTTATACGGGGCCTGGGGAGGTTATTAGGGGCCTGGGAAGGTAACTAGGGGCCTGGGGAGGTTATTACTGGCCTGGGGAGATTATTAGGGGCCTGGGGAGGCTATACAGAGCCGGGGAGGTTATCAGGGGCCTGGGGAGGTTATTAGTGGCCTGGGAAAGTTACTAGGGGCCTGGGGAGGCTATACAGGGCCTGGGGAGGTTATATGGAGCCTGGGGAGGTTACATGGGGCCTTGGGAGGTTATTAGGTTAGGCTAGGTTATGTGAGGTTAGGTCAGGTAAGGTCAGGTCAGGTTAGGTTAGGTTAGGTTGGTTAGGTTACCTTAGGTTAGGTTAGGTTTGGTTAGGTTAGGTTAAGTTAGGATAGGTTAGGTTAGGTTAGATTAGGTTAGGATAGGTTAGGTTAGGTTAGATTAGGTTAGGTTAGGTTAGGTTAGGTTAGATTAGGTTAGGTTAGGTTACATTAGGCTAGGTTAGGTTAGGTTAGGTTAGGTTTGGATAGGTTAGGTTAGGTTAGGTTAGGTTATGTAAGGTTCGGTTGGTTAGGTTAGGTTATGTTAGGTTAGGTTAGCTGTGCTTAGGTTTGGTTAGGTTAGGTTAGGCTAGGATTAGTTTAGGTTAGGTTAGGTTAGGTTACGTTACTTTAGGTTACGTTAAGTTGGTTAGGTTGTGTTAGGTTAGGTTAGGTTAGGTTAGGTTAGGTAAGGTTAGATTAGGTTAGGTTATGTTAGGTTGGTTACGTTATGCTAGGTTGGTTAGGTTAGGTTATTAGGGGGCTGGGGAGGTTATTAGGGGCTTGTGAGGTTATTAAGGGCCTGAATAGGATATACGGGGCCTGGGGAGGTTATACACGGCCTGGGAGGTTATTGTCGGCCTGGGGAGGTTATACAGGGCCTTGAGGCGTTATACAGGGCCTAGGGAGGTTTCACAGGGCCTGGGGAGGTTATTAGGTTCCTGGAGAGAATATACGAGGCCTGGGGAAGTTATACGCGGTCTACGGTGGTTATTAGAGGCCTAAAGAGGTTATTAGGGGCCTGTGGAGGTTATACCCGGCCTGCGGAGGTTATACGGGGCCTGGTTAGGTTATTAAGGGCCTGGGGTGGTTACACAGGGCCTGGGTAGGTTATATAGGACCTGGGGAGGTTGCACAGGGCCTGGGGAGGTTATTAGGTTAGGTTAGGTTAGGTTAGGTTAGGTTAGGTTAGGTTAGGTTAGGTTAGGTTAGGTTAGGTTAGCTTAGGTGAGGTTAGGTCAGGTAAGGTCAGGTCAGGTTAGGTTAGGTTGGTTAGGTTACCTTAGGTTAGGTTAGGTTAGGTTAGGTTAGGTTTGGTTAGGTTAGGTTAGGTTAGGATAGGTTAGGTTAGGTTAGATTAGGTTAGGATAGGTTAGGTTAGGTTAGATTAGGTTAGGTTAGGTTAGGTTAGGTTAGATTAGGTTACGTTAGGTTAGGTTAGGTTAGATTAGGTTACGTTAGGTTAGGTTTGGATAGGTTAGGTTAGGTTAGGTTAGGTTAGGTTAGGTTAGGTTAGGTTAGGTTCGGTTGGTTAGGTTAGGTTATGTTAGGTTAGGTTAGCTGTGCTTAGGTTTGGTTAGTTTAGGTTAGGTTATGTTAGGTTAGTTTAGGTTAGTTTAGGTTTGGTTAATAGGGGCCTAGGGAGGTTATTAGGGGCTTTGGAGGTTATTAGGTGCCTGGTGAGGATATACGGGGACTGGGGAGGTTATACAGGGCCTTGGGAAGTTATTATCGGCCTGGGGATGTTATACAGGGCTTTGGGACGTTATACAGGGCCTAGGGAGGTTTCACAGGGCCTGGGGAGGTTATTAGGTTCCTGGAGAGAATATACGAGGCCTGGGGAAGTTATACGAGGTCTACGGTGGTTATTAGAGGCCTAAAGAGGTTATTAGGGGCCTGTGGAGGTTATACCCGGCCTGCGGAGGTTATACTGGGCCTGGTTCGGTTATTAAGGGCCTGGGGTGGTTACACAGGGCCTGGGTAGGTTATATAGGACCTGGGGAGGTTGCACAGGGCCTAGGGAGGTTATTAGGTTAGGTTAGGTTAGGTTAGGTTAGGTTAGGTTAGGTTAGGTTAGGTTAGGTTAGGTTGGGTTAGGTGAGGTTAGGTCAGGTAAGGTCAGGTCAGGTTAGGTTAGGTTGGTTAGGTTACCTTAGGTTAGGTTAGGTTAGGTTAGGTTTGGTTAGGTTAGGTTAGGTTAGGATAGGTTAGGTTAGGTTAGATTAGGTTAGGATAGGTTAGGTTAGGTTAGATTAGGTTAGGTTAGGTTAGGTTAGGTTAGGTTAGATTAGGTTAGGTTAGGTTAGGTTAGGCTAGGTTAGGTTAGGTTAGGTTAGGTTTGGATAGGTTAGGTTACGTTAGGTTAGGTTAGATTAGGTTAGGTTCGGTTGGTTAGGTTAGGTTATGTTAGGTTAGGTTAGCTGTGCTTAGGTTTGGTTAGGTTAGGTAAGGTTAGGATTAGTTTAGGTTAGGTTAGGTTACGTTACTTTTGGTTACGTTAGGTTTGTTAGGTTGTGTTAGGTTAGGTTAGGTTAGGTTAGGTTAGGTTTGGTTAGGTTAGGTTAGGTTATGTTAGGTTAGTTTAGGTTAGTTTAGGTTTGGTTAATAGGGGCCTAGGGAGGTTATTAGGGGCTTTGGAGGTTATTAGGCGCCTGGTGAGGATATACGGGGCCTGGGGAGGTTATACAGGGCCTTGGGAGGTTATTATCGGCCTGGGGAGGTTATACAGGGCCTTGGGACGTTATACAGGGCCTAGGGAGGTTTCACAGGGCCTGGGGAGGTTATTAGGTTCCTGGAGAGAATATACGAGGCCTGGGGAAGATATACGAGGTCTACGGTGGTTATTAGAGGCCTAAAGATGTTATTAGGGGCCTGTGGAGGTTATACCCGGCCTGCGGAGGTTATACGGGGCCTGGTTAGGTTATTAAGGGCCTGGGGTGGTTACACAGGGCCTGGGTAGTTTATATAGGACCTGGGGAGGTTGCACAGGGCCTGGGGAGGTTATTAGGTTAGGTTAGGTTAGGTTAGGTTAGGTTAGGTTAGGTTAGGTTACGTTAGGTTAGGTGAGGTTAGGTCAGGTAAGGTCAGGTCAGGTTAGTTTAGGTTGGTTAGGTTACCTTAGGTTAGGTTAGGTTAGGTTAGGTTAGGTTTGGTTAGGTTAGGTTAGGTTAGGATATGTTAGGTTAGGATAGATTAGGTTAGGATAGGTTAGGTTAGGTTAGTTTAGGTTAGGTTAGGTTAGGTTAGGTTAGGTTAGGTTAGGTTAGGTTAGGTTAGGTTAGGTTAGGTTAGGTTAGGTTACGTTAGGTTAGGTTAGGTTAGGTTAGGTTAGGTTAGGTTTGGTTAGGTTAGGTTAGGTTCGGTTGGTTAGGTTAGGTTATGTTAGGTTAGGTTAGCTGTGCTTAGGTTTGGTTAGGTTAGGTAAGGTTAGGATTAGTTTAGGTTATGTTAGGTTAGGTTACGTTACTTTTGGTTACGTTAGGTTGGTTAGGTTGTGTTAGGTTAGGTTAGGTTAGGTTAGGTTAGGTTTGGTTAGGTTAGGTTAGGTTATGTTAGGTTAGTTTAGGTTAGTTTAGGTTTCGTTAATAGGGGCCTAGGGAGGTTATTAGGGGCTTTGGAGGTTATTAGGCGCCTGGTGAGGATATATGGGGCCTGGGGAGGTTATACAGGGCCTTGGGAGGTTATTATCGGCCTGGGGAGGTTATACAGGGCCTTGGGAGGTTATTATCGGCCTGGGGAGGTTATACAGGGCCTTGGAACGTTATACAGGGCCTAGGGAGGTTTCACAGGGCCTGGGGAGGTTATTAGGTTCCTGGAAAGAATATACGAGGCCTGGGGAAGTTATACGAGGTCTACGGTGGTTATTAGAGGCCTAAAGAGGTTATTAGGGGCCTGTGGAGGTTATACCCGGCCTGCGGAGGTTATACGGGGCCTGGTTAGGTTATTAAGGGCCTGGGGTGGTTACACAGGGCCTGGGTAGGTTATAGTTATATAGGACCTGGGGAGGTTGCACAGGGCCTGGGGAGGTTATTTGGGGACTGGGGAGGTTATTAGTGGCCTTGGAACGTTATACAGGACATTGGGAGGTTACTAGGTGCCTTGCGAGGTTATTAGGGGCCTGGGTAGGTTATACAGGGCCTAGCAAGGTTATTAGGGGCATGGGGAAGTTGTTACGGGCTTGGGGAGGATATATAGTGCCTGGGCAGGTTATTAGGGGCCTGGTGAGGTTATTATGGGCCTGGGGAGGTTATACGTGGCCTGAGGAGGTTATACGGGGCCTGGGGAGGTTATAAGGGGCCTGGGAAGGTTATTAGGGGCCGGGGAGGTTATACAGGGCCTGGTGAGGTTATATGGGGTCTGGGGAGGTTATTATGGGCCTAGGGAGGTTATTAGAGGCCTGGGGAGGTTATTATGGGCCTTAGGAGGTTATTAGAGGCCTTGAGAGGTTATACAGGGCCTGGGTAGGTTATTAGGTGCCTGGGGATGCTACTAGGGACCTAGGGAAGTTATACAGGGCCTTCGGGGTTATTAGGGGCCTGGGGAGGTTATCAAGGGCCTGGGGATTTTATTAGAGGCCTGGGGAGGTTATTAGGGGGCCTGGGGAGGTTATATGGGGCCTGCGGGATTATTAGGGGCCTGGAGAGGTTATTAGGTGCCTGGGGAGGTTATTAGGGTCCTGGGGACGTTATTGAAAGCCTGAGGAGGTTACTAGGGGCCTGGGGAGGTTATTACGGGCAAACGGGAAGGTTATACTGGACCTGGGGAGGTTATTATGGGCCTGGTGCGGTTATATGGGACCTGAGGAGCTTATGCCAGGCTTTGGGAGGTTATTAGGGGCCTTGAGAGGTTATTAAGGGCCTTGGGAGGTTGTTAGGGGACTGGCGAGGTTATATGGCGCCTGGGGAGGTTATTAAGGGGCTATGGAGGTTATTAGGAGCCTGGGGAGATTATTAGAGGCCTATAGGGAGTATTAGAGGCCTGGGGAGGTTATTGATGGCCTTGGGAGGTTATTCGGGGCCTTGGGAGATTATACGGGGCCTGGGGAGGTTATACGGGGCCTGCAGAGGTTATGCAGTGGTGTGGAGGTTATTAGAAGCCTGGGGAGGTTGTTAAGCGCCTGTGGTGATTATATGGCTATTCGGGAGGTTATTAGGGGCCTGGGGAGGTTATTAGTGGATTGGAGAAGTTACTAGGGGCCTGTTGAGGTTATATGGGGCCTGGAGAGGTTATACGGGGCTTCAGGAGGTTATAAGGGGCCTGGGGTGGTTATACAGGCCCTGGGGAGGTTACATGGGGGTGTTCGGAGGTTATTAGGGGCCTGGGGAGGTTACTAGAAGCCTGGCGAGGTTCTTAGGGTCCTCTGGAGGTTTTTAGGAGCCTGGGGAGGTTATTATGGTCCCGAGTACACAGGGCCTGGGTAGGTTATTAGGTGCATGGGGAGGTTGTTAGGGGCCTGGGGAGGATATACAGTGCCTGGGGATGTTATTAGGGGCCTGGGGAGGTTACATAGTGGCCTTTGGAGGTTATGCGGGGCCTGGGGAGGTTATGTGGGGCCTGGGGAGGTTACACTGTGCCTGGGGAGGTTATACGGGGCCTGGGAAGGTTAATAGGAGCGTGGGGAGGTTATACAGGGCCTGGGGAGGTTATACGGGGCCTGGGGAGGTTATACGGGGCTTGGAAGGTTATACGGGGCCTGGGGAGGTTATAAGGGGCCTAGGGAGGCTATTAGAGGCTTTGGGAGGTTATTAGAGGCTTGGGGAGGTTATTAGGGGATTTAGGAGGTTATACAGGGCCTGAGGAGGTTACACGGGGCTTGGGGATCTTATACAGGGCCTGGGGAGGTTATTAGTGGCCTGGGGAGGTTATACGGGGCTTGGGGAGGTTATAGGGGGCTGAGGAGGTTATTAGGGGCTTGGAAGGTTATTAGGGGCCTGAGGAGGATATACGCAGCCTGGGGAGGTTATGCAGGGCCTGGGGAGGTTTTTAGGGGCCTTGGGAGGTTATACCCGGCCTGCGGAGGTTATACGGGGCCTGGGGAGGTTATACGGGGCTTGGAAGGTTATACGAGGCCTGGAAAGGTTATAAGGGGCCTGGGGAGGCTATTAGGGGCTTGGGGAGGTTATTAGTGGCTTGAGGAGGTTATTAATGGCCTTGGGAGGTTATACAGGGCCTGAGGAGGTTACACGGGGCCTGGGGATCTTATACAGGGCCTGTGGAGGTTATTAGTGGCCTGGGGAGGTTATACGGGGCTTGGGGAGGTTATAGGGGGCTGAGGAGGTTATTAGGGGCTTGGAAGGTTATTAGGGGCATGGGGAGGTTATACAAAGCCTAGGGAGGTTATTAAGGGCCTAGGGAGGTTATTAAGGGCCTGGGGAGGTTACACAGGGCCAGGGGAGGTTATAAAGGGCCTTTCTAGGTTATACAGGGACAGGGGAGGTTATTAGGGGCCTTGGGAGGTTGTACAGGCCCTAGTGGTATTATACAGGGCTTGGGGAGGTTATATGGGGCTTGGGGAGGTTTTTAGAAGCCTGGGGAGGTTTTTAGAAGCCTGGGGAGGTTACTGGTGGGCTGGGGAGGTTACTAGGGGTCTGGGGAGGTTATTAGGGGCCTGGGTAGGTTATTATGGGCTTGGGGAGGTTATTAAAGGCTTTTTGATGTTATGCGTGGACTTGAGAGGTTATTAGGGGCCTGGGAACGTTATACAGGGCCTGGGGAGGTTACTAGGGGCCTGGGGAGGTTACTAGAAGCCTCGGAAGGTTCTAAGGGGCCTGTGGAGGTTATTAGGAGCCGGTATAGGTTATTAAGGGCCTGGGTAGGTTATACAGGGCCTGGCAAGGTTATTAGGGGCATGGGGAGGTTGTTAGGGGATTAGGGAGGATATTATGGGCCTGGGGAGGTTATACGTGGCCTGAGGAGGTTATACGGGGCCTGGGGAGGTTATAAGGGGCCTGGGGAGGTTATTAGGGGCTTGGTGAGGTTATTATGGGTCTGGGGAGGTTATACGGGGCCTGGGGAGGATATAAGGGGCCTGGGGAGGTTATTAGGGGCCCTGGAGGTTATACAGGGCCTAGTGAGGTTATACAGGGTCTGGGGAGGTTATTAGGGGCCTCGGGAGGTTATTAGAGGCCTGGGAAGGTTATTTGGGGCCTTGGGATGTTATTAGGGGCCTGAGGAGGTTATCAGGGGCCTGGGGAGGTTATAAGGGGCCTGGGGAGGTTATTAGGGGTCTGTGGAGGTTATAAAGGGCCTGGGTAGGTTATTAGGAGCATGTTGAGGTTATTAGGGGCCTGGGGAGGTTATTAGGGGCCTGGGGAGGATATACAGTGCCTGGGGAGGTTATTAGGGGCCTGTGGAGGTTATTAGTGGCCTGGGGAGGTTACTAGGGGCCTGGGGAGGTTATACGAGGTCTGGTGAGGTTATCTGGGGCGTGAGGAGCTTATGCGGGGCCTTGGGAGGTTATTAGGGGCCTTGAGAGGTTATTAAGGGCCTTGGGAGGTTGTTAGGGGACTGGCGAGATTATTAGGTGCCTGGGGAGGTTATTAAGGCCTATGGAGGTTATTAGGAGCCTGGGGAGATTATTAGAGGCTTATAGGGAGTATTAGGGGCCTGGGGAGGTTATTGATGGCCTAGGGAGGTTATTCGGGGCCTTGGGAGGTTATACGGGGCCTGGGGAGGTTATACGGGGCCTGGAGAGTTATACAGTGGTGTGGAGGTTATTAGAACCCTGTGGAGGTTGTTAAGCGCCTGTGGTGGTTATATGGCTCCTCGGGAGGTTATTAGGGGCCTGGGGAGGTTATTAGTGGTTTGGAGAAGTTACTAGGGGCCTGTTGAGGTTATATGGGGCCTGGAGAGGTTATACGGGGCTTTGGGAGGTTATTAGGGGCCTGGGGTGGTTATACAGGCCCTGGGGAGGTTACTAGAAGCCTGGCGAGGTTCTTAGAGGCCTGTGGAGGTTATTAGGAGCCTGGGGAGGTTATTAGGGTCCCGAGTAGATTATACAGGGCCTGGGTAGGTTATCAGGGGCATGGGGAGGTTGTTAGGGGCCTGGGGAGGTTATATAGTGGCCTTTGGAGGTTATGCGGGGCCTGGGGAGGTTATATGGGGCCTGGGGAGGTTACAGTGTGCCTGGGGAGGTTATACGGGGCCTGGGAAGGTTATTAGGAGCGTTGGGAGGTTATACAGGGCCTGAGGACGTCATACGGGGCCTGGGGAGGTTATTAGGTGCCTGGGTAGGTTATTAGGGGCATTGGGAGGTGATTACGGGCCTGGGGAGGATATATAGTGCCTGGACAGGTTATTAGGGGCCTGGTGAGGTTATTATGGGCCTGGTGAGGTTATACATGGCCTGAAAAGGTTATACGGGGCCTGGGGAGGTTACACTGTGCCTGGGGAGGTTATACAGAGCCTGGTAAGGTTATACGGGGTCTTGGGAGGTTATTAGGGGCCTCAGGAGATTATTAGAGGCCTTGGGAGGTTATACAGGGCATGGGTAGGTTATTAGGTGCCTGGGGATGCTACTAGGGGCCTAGGGAGTTTATACAGGGGTTATTAGGGGTCTTGGGAGGTTATCAAGGGCCTGGGGAGGTTATTAGGGGCCTGGGGAGGTTATATGGGGTCTGGCAGGTTATTAAGGTCCTCGAGAGGTTATGAGGGGCCTGAGGAGGTTATTAGGGTCATGGGGATGTTACCGACAGCCTGGGGAGGTTACTAGGGGCCTGGGGAGGTTATTATGGACCTGGTGCGGTTATATGGGGCCTGAGGAGCTTATGCAAGGTTTTGGGAGGTTATTAGGGGCCTTGAGGGGTTATTAATGGCCTTGGGAGGTCGTTAGGGGACTGGCGAGGTTATTAGGCACCTGAGGAGGTTATTAAGGCCTATGAAGGTTATTAGTAGCCTGGGGAGATTATTAGAGGCCTCTATGGAGTATTAGGGGCCTGGGGAGGTTATTGATGGCCTAGGGAGGTTATTTGGGGCCTTGGGAGGTTATACGGGGCCTGGGGAGGTTATACGGGGCCTGGAGAGTTATACAGTGGTGTGGAGGTTATTAGAAGCCTGGGGAGGTTGTTAAGCGCCTGTGGTGGTTATATGGCGCCTCGGGAGGTTATTAGGGGACTGGGGAGGTTATTAGTGGTTTGGAGAAGTTACTAGGGGCCTGTTGAGGTTATATGGGGCCTGGAGAGGTTATACGGAGCTTTGGGAGGTTATTAGGGGCGTGGGGTGGTTATACAGGCCCTGGGGAGGTTATATGGGGCGTTGGGAGGTTATTAGGGGCCTGGGGAGGTTACTAGAAGACTGGCGAGGTTCTTAGAGGCCTGTGGAAGTTATTAGGAGCCTGGGGAGGTTGTTAAGCGCCTGTGGTGGTTATATGGCGCCTCGGGAGGTTATTAGAGAACTGGGGAGGTTATTAGTGGTTTGGAGAAGTTACTAGGGGCCTGTTGAGGTTATATGGGGCCTGGAGAGGTTATACGGAGCTTTGGGAGGTTATTAGGGGCCTGGGGTGGTTATACAGGCCCTGGGGAGGTTATATGGGGCGTTGGGAGGTTATTAGGGGCCTGGGGAGGTTACTAGAAGACTGGCGAGGTTCTTAGAGGCCTATGGAAGTTATTAGGAGCCTGGGGAGGTTGTTAAGCGCCTGTGGTGGTTATATGGCGCCTCGGGAGGTTATTAGAGAACTGGGGAGGTTATTAGTGGTTTGGAGAAGTTACTAGGGGCCTGTTGAGGTTATGTGGGGCCTGGAGAGGTTATGCGGAGCTTCGGGAGGTTATTAGGGGCCTGGGGTGGTTATACAGGCCCTGGGGAGGTTATATGGGGCGTTGGGAGGTTATTAGGGGCCTGGGGAGGTTATTAGAAGCCTGGCGAGGTTCTTAGAGGCCTGTGGAAGTTATTAGGAGCCTGGGGAGGTTATTAGGGTCCCAAGTAGATTATACAGGGTTTGGGTAGGTTATTAGGGGCGTGGGGGAGTTGTTAGGGGCCTGGGGAGGTTATATAGTGGCCTTCGGAGGTTATGCGGGGCGTGGGAAGGTTATGTGCTGCCTGGGGAGGTTACACTGTGCCTGGGGAGGTTATACGGGGCCTGGGAAGGTTATTAGGAGCGTGTGGAGGCTATACAGGGCCTGCGGAGGTTATACGGGGCTTGGGGAGGTGCTTGGGGATCAACTGCAGCAACACACCTAAAGCCAATAATAACCCAACAAAAAGCTGCAGTAAGAATAATCACTAAATCCCATCCCTGGCAAAACACCCCCCCACTCTTCATAGATCTAAACTTACTCCCAGTTCAGTACATCCACACTTACTACTGTGCAATCTACATCTACAGGGCCTTAAACTCTAATATCAACCTTGACCTAAAATGCTTTCTTGATATTTGTGACAGAACCCACAGGCATAACACCAGACATAAACATCTCTACGACATTCCCCGTGTCCGACTAAACCTTTACAAAAATTCAATGTATGTCAAAGGCCCTAAAATCTGGAATACCCTACCTGAGAACTCTAGAACTGCAGACACATTCATCACCTTCAAAACTACCATTAGAAAACATGTTATCTCCCTGATACACCCCGTCAACTAACTATACGAATACCACCTGGTGGTTCACACTTACACTCACTCACTCATTTGACCATAAACAGAAATATTAATCTCAGTCTTAAAATAATGAATCCTGTGATACTCCAATACTGAAACTATGTACTGTGCCAAAACAAAAGCATTCACATTGCTAAACTCACAAACTAGTATTTAGTCACTTAGCCATAATACCAACTTACCTCATAATTTGTAATATTTTGCAATTAAGAATAAAACTAAGTATGCCCGAAATGCCTAGCCATGCTAAGCGTTCTAGTGGTACATTCTGTAATCTCAATTTTACTACATGTAAACCAAACAATGACCAAATTTCTGTAAACTCAGCATTGTAATCCTTATAGAGAATAAACTTTGAATTTGAATTTGAATTAGGGGCAGTGGGAGGTGATTAGGGGCCTGGGGAAGTTGTACAGGGCCTGGGAGGTTATACGGGTCCTAGGGAGGTTGTTAGGGGCCTGGGGAGGTTATACGGGGCTTGGGAGGTTATACGGGGCCTAGGGAGGTTATAAGGGGCCTGGGAAGGTTATTATTAGTCTGGGGAGGTTATTAGGGGCTTGGGGAGGTTATTAAGGGCTTGGGGAGGTTATTAGGGGCCTTGGGAGGTTATACCGGGCCTGGGGAGGTTACATGGGGCCAGGGGATGTTATACAGGGCCTGGGGAGGTTATTAGGGGCCTGGGGAGGTTATACGAGGCTTGGGGAGGTTATAGGGGGCTGAGGAGGTTATTAGTGGCTTGGAATGTTATTAGGGGCCTGGGGAGGATATACGCAGCCTGGGGAGGTTATGCAGGGCCTGGGGAGGTTTTTAGGGGCCTGGGGAGGTTATACCAGGCCTGCGGAGGTTATACGGGGCCTGGTAAGGTTATTGAGGGCCAGGGGTGGTTACACAGGGCCTGGGGAGGTTATATAGGACCTGGGGAGGTTATACAGGGCCTAGGGATATTATACTGGGCTTGAGATGTTATATGAGGCCTGGGGAGGTTTTTAGAAGCCTGGGGAGATTATTAGAGGCCTCTATGGAGTATTAGGGGCCTGGGGAGATTATTGATGGCCTAGGGAGGTTATTTGGGGCCTTGGGAGGTTATACGGGTCCTGGGGAGGTTATACGGGGCCTGGAGAGGTTATACAGTGGTGTGGAGGTTATTAGAAGCCTGGGGAGGTTGTTAAGCGCCTGTGGTGGTTATATGGCGCCTCGGGAGGTTATTAGAGAGCTGGGGAGGTTATTAGTGGTTTGGAGAAGTTACTAGGGACCTGTTGAGGTTATGTGGGGCCTGGAGAGGTTATACGGAGCTTCGCGAGGTTATTAGGGGCCTGGGGTGGTTATACAGGCCCTGGGGAGGTTATATGGGGCGTTGGGAGGTTATTAGGGGCCTGGGGAGGTTACTAGAAGCCTGGCGAGGTTCTTAGAGGCCTGTTTAAGTTATTAGGAGCCTGGGGAGGTTATTAGGGTCCCGAGTAGATTATACAGGGCCTGGGTAGGTTATTAGGGGCGTGGGGGAGTTGTTAGGGGCCTGGGGAGGTTATATAGTGGCCTTCGGAGGTTATGCGGGGCGTGGGAAGGTTATCTGCTGCCTGGGGAGGTTACACTGTGCCTGGGGAGGTTATACGGGGCCTGGGAAGGTTATTAGGAGCGTGTGGAGGCTATACAGGGCCTGGGGAGGTTATACGGGGCTTGGGGAGGTTATTAGGTGTCCAGGTAGGTTATTAGGGGCAGTGGGAGGTGATTAGGGGCCTGGGGAAGTTATACGGGTCCTATGGAGGTTGTTAAGGGCCTGGGGAGGTTATACGGGGCTTGGGAAGTTATACAGGGCCTAGGGAGGCTATAAGGGGCCTGGGAAGGTTATTATTAGCCTGGGGAGGTTATTATTAGCCTGGGGAGGTTATTAGGGGCTTGGGGAGGTTATTAAGGGCTTGGGGAGGTTATTAGGGGCCTTGGGAGGTTATACCGGGCCTGGGGAGGTTACACGGGGCCAGGGGATGTTATACAGGGCCTGGGGAGGTTATTAGAGGCCTGGGGAGGTTATACGAGGCTTTAGGAGGTTATAAGGGGCTGAGGAGGTTATTAGTGGCTTGGAAGGTTATTAGGGGCCTGGGGAGGATATACGCAGCCTGGGGAGATTATGCAGGGCCTGGGGAGGTTTTCAGGAGCCTGAGGAGGTTATACCAGGCCTGCAGAGGTTATACGGGGCCTGGTAAGGTTATTGAGGGCCTGGGGTGGTTACAAAGGGCCTGGGGAGGTTATACAGGACCTGGGGAGGTTATACAGGGCCTAGGGATTTTATACTGGGCTTGGGATGTTATATGAGGCCTGGGGAGGTTTTTAGAAGCCTGAGGAGGTTTTTAGAAGCCTGGGGAGGTTACTGGGGGACTGGGGAGGTTATTAGGGGCCTGGGCAGGTTATTAGGGGCCTGTGTAGGTTGTTATGGGGTTGGGGAGGTTATTAGGCGTTTGGGGAGGTTATGCGGGGCTTAGGGACGTTATTAGGGGCCTGGGGAGGTTATACAGGGCCTGGGAAGGTTAGTAGGGGCCTGGGAATTTTATTAGAGGCCTGGGGAGGTTACTAGAAGCCTCGGAAGGTTCTTAGGGGCCTATGTAGGTTATTAGGAGCCTGTGTAGGTTATTAGGGGCCTGGGTAGGTTATACAGGGCCTGGCAAAGTTATTAGGGGCATGGAAAGGTTGTTAGGGGCTTGGGGAGGATATATAGTGCCTGGGCAGGTTATTAGGGGCCTGGTGAGGTTATTGTGGGCCTGGGGAGGTTATACGTGGCCTGAGGAGGTTATACAGGGCCTGGGGAGGTTATAAGGAGCCTGGGGAGGTTATTAGGGGCCAGGGAGGTTATTAGAGGCCTGGGGAGGTTATTTGGGGCCTTGGGAGGTTATTAGAGGCATCTGGAGATTATTATGGGCCTTGGGAGGTTATACAGGGCCTGGGTAGGTTATTAGGTGCCTGGGGATGCTACTAGGGGCCTAAGGAGGTTATACAAGGCCTCGGGGGTTATTAGGGGCCTGGGGAAGTTAACAAGTGCCTGGGAAGGTAATTAGGGGTCTGGGAAGGTTATTAGGAGCCTGGGGAGGTTATTAGGGGCCTGGGGAGGTTATATGGGGCCTGGGGGTTATTAAGGGCCTGGAGAGGTTATTAGGGGCCTGGGGAGGTTATTAGGGGCCTGGGGATGTTACTGAGAATCTGGGGAGGTTACTAGGGGCCTGGGGAGGTTATTAGTCGCCTGGGGAAGTTATTATGGGCCTGGTGCTGTTATATGGGGCCTGAGAAGCTTATGCGGGGCATGGGGAGGTTATTTTGTGCCTTGAGAGGTTATTAAGGACCTCGGGAGGTTGTTAGGGGACTGGCGATGTTATTATTCGCCTTGGGAGGTTATTAAGGGCCTATGGAGGTTATTAGGGTCCTGGGGAGATTATCAGAGGCCTATAGAGAGTATTAGGGGCCTAGGGAGGTTATTGATGGCCTAGGGAGGTTATTCGGGGCCTTGGGAGGTTATACGGGGCCTGGGGAGGTTATACGAGGCCTGGAGAGGTTATACAGGGTGTGTGGAGGTTATTAGAAGCCTGCGGAGGTTAAGCGCCTGTGGAGGTTATACGGCGCCTTGGGAGGTTATTAGGAGCCTGGGGAGGTTATTAGTGGTTTGGAGAAGTTACTAGGGATTAGATTTAGATTTAGATTTTGCCACCGAAGTGGCTAGTTTATTGTGCACCCCATATCCGTCCTGTGGACGGTAGCGCGAGAGCATATGGATACACAAAAGGCCTAGGAACTAGGCCCCAAAGGGTTAACAGGAATACATATGGATTTATATCTACATGTCTATAGTTCACTTATCTGTTACAAGCAATATTAGGAAAGTTGCTTAGTATATCTGGTATCTTATTTTCATTAATAAGATATCTTGACATGTCACATAGGTTATTATACTGTCTGTCTCTGTATTCCTCAATAAGTGGGCAATTAAGCACATAGTGTTCAAGAGAGTGACCATATGCCTGATCACATAATTTACATTTAGTTTGATCATCATCTGTGTGTCTCCCAAACTGCCAGAAGTACTTGTAACCAAGCCTAAGCCTGGCCACTTCAACATCAGTCAGTCTGTTCACATTGCACGTTGCTCCATAAACATACTTATCTACGTTCATGTTATCATAGTGGGTTATAGATCTACTCAGGCTTCTAACTGCATTCCTATAACAAACATTTTCATTATTTACTTCTCTCCTAGTATTATTCCTAATGCTAGACACAGTTATACCAAAGTTATATTCTATATTCTCCTTCTGGGTACTCTTCTTGGCTAACATATCAACTTTATCATGAAGGAGTAATCCAATGTGTGATGGGATCCATAGCAATTGTACATTAATTCCTGTGTCCCTAATTTTTGAGTATCTATACCTGGCTTCTCCAATGAGCATGTTGTTGGAGTCATTATATGAGTCAAGAGCCTTCAATAATGACATAGAATCAGTAATGATGATAGAGTCAAGCTCAGTGTCATAGGTTAGCTTTAGCGCCATTAGGATTGCAAACAATTTAGTTTGCAGTGTAGACGCCCAGTTGTTAATTCTTATGCCTAACTCAACAAATTTATTATCGTTTTAAACTAGGGAGGTGGCAACAAGAGCAGATGTAGCCCTGCCAGAAGACTCCTGTTTAGATCCGTCAGTGTATATAACTTGTGATAACTTATTACTACCAGCTGGGTGAGAAATTTCTTCTTGAGCAGTTGCTCTAACAAGTGATTTAAGGAAGGGATTACTAGCAATGAGCTTCTTGGGAGGGACTTGCAGGTATGTGATATTAAATGAATACATCTTCTATGGAGGGGTGAAATGCTCTTGTTGCCTACAGTGATACAGTTCATGCAGGTTATAAAATTTAATGCAATTGCACGTTTTCACAATCCAATTAGACCTGTGTGTATTTACCTCTAGACACTTGGTAAGATTCATTGTGACAGTGTCTGGTTTGTTTCTCAACATTCTAATACCGAGTACAGTGTTAATCTCAACAATCCTATCACTGATACTAGAAATACCAAGCTCCTTCCTCATGTTAAGAACTTTTGTAGATCTGGGACAGCCAAGAAAAATCCTGAGAGCTTCATTTTGCATTAACTCCAAGGGTCGGAGAGAACTTTCTCTAGCTAATATCAACATGGGAGCAGCATGATCAATTAAGGACCTAACATAGGCTATGTACATCATTCTCACGATTCTCATATTAGCACCATAGTTGGGGTTGTAGCCAGCAACAGCTTTGAGAGCATTTAGCCTAGCTTTGTATTTCTTATTTAGTTGTGGTATAGGGGATTTGTTAAAGGGTACATCTACACCAAGATATCTGTAAGTTTTAGCGTAGCTAATGATTTCACCCTGCAAATAGATGGGTGGGGGATGTCGTTTGCTTGTTAATACTTTGTTTTAGAGGAAGATATTATGAGGCCTAGTCGATTACAAATTGCTTGAACTTCATTAAGAATGGTACTCATCTTCTTATGCCCTGTTGTATGGATCATGATATCATCAGCATAGCTTATAGCTATATGTTTAGGTGAGGCAGGTAGAGCATTTAGGAGAGCATTAATCAGAATATTAAATAGCATGGGACTAAGAACTCCTCCCTGCGGTGTACCTAAAGACATTTCTTTAGACTCACTTCTGAAGCCTTGGTAAAGGACAGAGGACACTCTATTTGACAGGTATCCTATTATCCAGCAGAGTAAGCTGCCACCAATATTCATTTTGGCTAGTTCATGTAGTATAACGGTTCTGTTCGCAATATCAAATGCAGATTTTAGATCAAGAAAAGTAGTAAAACTAGTAGAGGTGTGTGCAGTGAGAAAGGTGGAAATACAGTTCTGCACACTTTTACCTTTCATGAACCCATAGAGGTAGGGGGAAAGTTGGTGTCTGATTCTGTAGTACAGTCTGTTAAGTATCATTCTTTCAAAAGTTTTACAAAGACAACTAGTTAAGGAGATCGGCCTAAATGTATCAGGCTGTTGGGGCTTAGGGATAGGCACAATGAGACTATTAGTCCAGGAAGTAGGAAGAACGCCCTCAATGTAACTGAGATTATACAGTGAAAACAAAGGGTTATCAGGCACGTGCCTTAGAGTTCTGAGAATATCATAGGTTATACCATCCTCTCCAGGAGCAGTTTTTTTTTTTTTTTTTTTTTTTTTTTTTTTTTTTTTTTTTTTTTTTTTTTTTTTTTTTTTTTTTTTTTTTTTTTTTTTTTACACAGGGTTTGACAAGGTTAATGATCCCTAGCTTTATTGACAAGCTATTTACAGGTTAAGGATTCCTAACTTTATTGGCAAGCTAAGAGCTGTTACCTACATCAGCTCATTTGAAAGCATTTTTATTGTTATGAGACATACAAGTAGGGAACAGGATGAAGTTGGAACCATCTGTGGGCCAGCATTTTCATTTGATCAACTGACTTTATCTCGTTGACATCATTATGCTGCACGAATGTGTTCCATACTTGAGTCATCCTGAGTATATAGGATCTCAGATGGAGTGATGTTCTAGAGAAGGGTACAGCCAGAGTGAAGTTGCTGCTTTCTGCCCATCTTGTGGCATAAAAGCTTGTTTCACGCTGTCCTCGAAGTGGATCCAAGTGTGGTACTTTGACAATATTGGCCTTGTACATAACAGTAAGGCCACCCACATCCCTCCTATGTTGAAGGCTCTGCTGAAATGACAGATCTATCCAGGATGGGTCCAGGCGAGAGATGAGACGTCTTGCTCTGTTCTCCACTCTGTCAAGCAGTCGCAGATGAGAGGGGGGGGCAGGCAAACCAAGAAAGTGGAGCATACTCAAGGTGTGAGCGTGCTTGTGCCTCGTACAGAATCTTGCAACCCCTACTGTCGAGCAGATGTGAGATACGGCGAAGTGCTGTAAGCTTCCTGGCTGCCTTGTTTGCTAGATTTACAACATGGTTCTTCATGGTTAGTTTGGAGTCAAATTTCACCCCAAGGATATCAACTTCTTCTCCAGGTGCCAACACCCTCCCATTCATCCTTACTACTGCACCAGCATTACCATCATGGTGCCTAGAGACGATCATCATTTGCATTTTCTCAGGTGCAAATGTTACTTGCCATCCATTTCCCCAAGCTGATATAGCTCTCAGCTGGTGATTGACGTAGCTTAGAGCAGCTGGCATTTCTTCTCTTGGATAAGTGAATGTCAGTGTACAGTCGTCTGCATATGCATGTGATTCTGGGATGAGATGAAGAAGGTCGCTGAAGTAGACATTCCATAACAATGGTCCCAGCATGCTTCCTTGTGGAACACTTGCCCCAATAGGATGTCTTGTGGTTCCGTTCCATTGAGAACTACACTTAGAGATCTACCATGAAGGTAATCACTGAGGAGACATAGCATAGAGCCTGCAATTCCCAGTGCTTGAAGTTTTGCTAATAGGCCCTGGTGCCACACCCGGTCGAAAGTGCCAGCAATGTCCAGTGCTACCACACAGCTGACTTTGGATTCATCCAGTGACTGGTGCCACTTAGTGGAGAGGTTTAACAACAGATCAGCAGCAGAGTAACCTTTCCTGAAGCCATATTGACGATCACAAAGTAGTGAGTGATAGTCAAAAAACTCTGTCATTTGTCTTGAGATTATTGTCTCAAGGATCTTACCAGTGATTGACAGGAGTGACACTGGTCTGTAGTTGCTGATTTCTGCTCTGCTCTTCTTTTTGTGAACAGGGACTACATTTGCCTCTTTCCATAGAGAGGGCCATTTACACTGTACTAGGCAGTGCTGAAAGATGCAAGTTAGAGGTGCTGCTAGCTGGTCTGCACATCTTCTCAGCAATCTTGGGCTCAACTTGTGTGGGCCCACAGCCTTTTCTTGGTCAAGCAATTTAAGAAGGAAATGCACCTCCTCCTGCCTTATTGTCACCACTGACAGTTTTGACACAGTCCTTGCAGCTAGCCAAGGAGGGTCCCTTGCTGGATTAGGAACTTGCATTTTGGTAGCAAAGTGTTCAGCAAAGAGGTCCGCCTTCTCTTGACTACTAGTAGAGGTGGTACCATCCTGTCGATTTAGAGGATGAATGAGTTCATCAGGCAGATAACCTTGTCTGTCCTTGACCAGGGACCACCAGGTTTTGGAGCCTACCCTACCTGATGCTAGCTTTCTTTTAGTGTCCACCTCCCATTTAGCAATGGCCCACTTTTGAACGTCACCCATATGTCTACAGGCTTGCCTGTGCAAGTTCCTGTTATAGGTGGTAGGATGTCTCTTATACCTTCGCCATGCTTTGTACTTAGCAGTAGCAGCTTCTCTACAACGAAAGCCAAACCAAGGCTGATCCGTAGGCTTCGTCACATATTGCCGGTGAGGAATGTGTTCTTGTTGTAGATTAAGGATGTGTCCAGTGAAGGCTTTCACTTGGTTGTCAACATCCCCTTGGAGAAGAGCATTCCAATCGGTGGTGGCGAGCTCAGAGCGAAGGGCTGGCCAATTACCTCTTTCCCACAGCCAGGTTGTGCGTGTGGACTCCTCACCTCGTTCTGTTGGGATCTTAAGTGTCGTAAAAACAGCCTTGTGGTCAGATGATCCAACATAGCCGAGGGGTTGACAAGTGACTATGCCTTCTGCCAGATCACTCACTACTGGGTCAAGGGAGGAGCCAGAGATGTGAGTAGGGAAATTAACAAAGTTTCTCATGTCAAACACTGCAAGAAGGTCATCAAAGTCCCTCTGTATAAGGTGCTGGTTGAGGTCACCAACAATTATGATATATTGACAGTTGTGCTGTAGCAGAAGGGAGTCAATATTTTCCATTAGGAAGTTGATGGGCTCTGCATGTTGCCACTGAGGTCTGTACATTGCACATGCTAGTACAGAGGTACTAGTGTTTATGCAGAGCTTGAAGAACATCATTTCAAGATGTGTAGGGGTGGCAACATCAATGTGCTGGGCATGAACACTTTTAGAGAAGCACACAGCAACACCTCCTCCTTGCCCTAGCCTGTCTCTTCTCATCCATGAGGTGTAGCCAGCAATTCTTGCAAAATTTTCTGGAGTCCTGTCACCCAAAAATGTTTCAACAACAGCTATCATGTCGGGACGTCGAGTGTTCACAAAACTGTGTGTGAGCTCTCCAACATTAGTAATGAAACCTCTAATGTTGGCTGACAGGATGCTGATAGACTGGCTCCTCATGATGATGTGGTCAGCTTGAGGTGGTGGGTGTGTAGGGCATGTAAGGTGCCTGCCCTTGAGAGAGGTAGGGTACTGAGGCAGCTGCAGGGATGTAGGTCTGTGGTCTTGTATAAGGCACAATACCGCCTGCTGGGCTGAGATAGGAGTAGCTGAGTGGGTGACGTGTGAGAGTGTTCACCAATTCAGAGATCCTGCTGGTTTGTTCTGAGAACAGGTCTCTAAACAGGTGGTCCTGTCTGTCAAGTTCCTTTTTCTTCCGACACTGGTCCTCCTGATGTCCTTTCTTGTAGCAGTAATTACACCTGGTATCTCGCAGGCAGTTGCTGGCAGTGTGCCCCTTCCGGTGACAGCGAGAGCACAGCCTAGGTGCCTGGGAGGGTGGACTATGATTTGTTGCACCTCCTGTGTTTTGCAGATTTGTCCTCAGGTTCTGCTGCTGAAACTGTAGATGTCTTCCTCCTCCACGTCCTCTTCCACGTCCTCTGCCCCGTCCTCTACCAGTTCTGACAGATGTGTCTGTAGTGATACTGGTCCTGTGGGGAGCAGCAGCAGGATAATACTGCACCACCTCTAGGGGCCCTTAACAACAACAACAGTTTGGTGTGTGTCATGGGCACCAACACATGGTGTGTGATTCTCTCCTACTTTATCCATTTATCAGCGATGCAGATTACATGGTGAGTTTAAATATGTGGCCTGTAGTTATAACTTTTCTCTTGACATACGCAAGACATCACCATCCCTGTAGAAGCCATTATTAGATGTACTAGTCATTATATTTTGTTGTTGCAGAAGTACTATGAAGATTCTATGTTCAATAAAGCCTAGAGATAAGGCCTGTGTTTCTATCACAACAATTTATTGAACATAGAATCCTGGGCTACCTGGTGGTGATCCTGCGCTAGACTACATCACAACATGGAGCGTTTACTGAAACCTGAGAGGCTAGACTGTGACCCCAGCTTATCAACGGCTGCTCAGGAATGGAAGCACTGGTTTAAGACTTTCGAAAACTTCTTGGGAGCCCTTCCTAAAGAAGATCTAGATAAACTAAGTCTGCTCATCAATTTTGTGTCACCTAAGATATATGAGGCTATTTCTGAGTGTAATACCTACGAAGATGCTATCAAAACCCTCAAGTCTCAGTATATTAAACCTACAAATGAAATCTTTGCACGCTATCGCCTTGCAACTCGCCGCCAGCAGATTGATGAGTCCTTAGAGGAATACTTTCAAGCACTGAAAATTTTAGGTAAGGACTGTCACTTCCAAGCAGTGACAGCTGCTCAGTATTGTGAAGAGTCCATCAGGGATGCTTTTATCAGTGGCCTGCAATCACCAATAATAAGGCAGCGTTTATTGGAGAATAAAACTCTCGACTTAGCCGCTGCCTTTGACCAGGCAAGAGCTCTAGATTCAGCCCAGAAGAATTCTGAAGTATACAGTACCACTCAGCCTTCTCGAGTGGTAAGTGCTGCAATTCCTGACCAAGACTCTTGCAATGAAGTTACTGGGGAACCTGCCTCAGTGACAGCAGCAGCAGGTACGGTGTGTTTCTTTTGTGGTTTTTCAAGACATCCACGTCCAAAGTGTCCTGCTCGTGAAGCAATGTGCCATAAATGCCACAAGAAAGGTCACTTTGCTAAAGTATGTCGTGCTAATGCATCAACAAGAGCTAGTGCCTCCACACATTCCAGTGATCATGCGACTCTAGCAACAGTGACTTCTGCGGCTACTCCAAATTCACTGTCAAAGGCAGTTGTGAAAGTATTCATCAAAGGAACAGAAGTAGATGGTCTTATTGATAGTGGCAGCTCAGAGAGTTTCATCAACCTTGACTTAGTTAAACGGCTCTCCTTGACTCTACATCACTCATCAGGTACCGTTTCCATGGCATCAACATCTCTCTCTATTCAGACCTTAGGGTTTTGTAAGGTAAATCTCAGAGTTAATGGAAAGGATTATCAAGATGTACATTTAGCTATTCTGCCACAACTGTGCTCTGATGTTATCCTTGGTCAGGACTTTCAGAAGCTGCATGGTAGTGTCACCTTAACATATGGAGGTGAACTGCCTCCTCTTGTTGTCTGTGGACTTAGCACTTTAAGGGTAGACCCACCAAAGCTGTTTGCAAATCTTACCGCGGATTGCCATCCTATATCAGCTAAGTCACGCCGCTATTCTTATGAGGATCGGATGTTCATTGAGAAAGAAACTCAGAGGCTGCTGAAGGAGGGTATTATAGAACCGAGTGATTCCCCTTGGCGTGCACAGGTTGTTGTTGTTAAAGATGGTTATAGGAAACGGAGACTGGCTATCGATTACTCTGAGACAATCAACAAATTTACACTTCTTGATGGGTACCCTCTACCTCGAATTGACGATACAGTGAACAAAATTGCTCAGTACTACGTGTTTAGCACAACTGATCTGCAGAGTGCCTATCATCAAGTCCCTATAAGGAATGAAGATAAACCATACACAGCGTTTCAGGCTAGTGATGGCCTGTATCAGTTTACCAGAGTCCCTTTTGGAGTCACCAATGGGGTAGCCTGCTTCCAACGAATTATGGATTCACTCATTCAGGAAGAGCAACTCATGGGAACCTACGCGTATTTAGATAATGTTACCATTTGTGGCAAGACCCAGGAGGAACATGATGCAAACCTTGATAAGTTTTTGGAAGCCGCCAAGAAGAAAAATATCAGTTACAATGAGGAAAAGTGCACTTTTTCAACTAAAAGGCTTAGCATCCTTGGTTATGTAGTGGAAGGAGGTTCAATATTCCCAGACCCTGAACGACTACGACCTCTACGGGAACTTCCAATGCCTCAAGACAAAAAGTCACTCCGAAGAACTCTTGGTCTCTTTGCTTATTACTCACAATGGATCTACAACTATTCAAGTAAAGTCCGCCCATTGAGTGCTACCACATTTCCTGTGACAAAGGAAGCAGAAGCCGCTTTCCATACTCTCAAACAGGACATTGAAAACTCAGTAGTTCAAGCCATTGATGAGTCCCTACCATTCGAAGTGGAAACGGATGCATCTGACATTGCCATTGCTGCAGTCTTATCTCAGGCAGGACGACCAGTAGCCTTCTTTTCGAGAACTTTTCAAGGATCAGAGAAATGTTATGCTGCTGTAGAAAAGGAAGCCCAGGCCATCATAGAAGCAGTTCGCCACTGGAGGCATTATTTAACTGGTAGACATTTCACCATAAGGACTGACCAACGGTCCGTGATGTATATGTTCGACAAGAGGCACAAAAGTAGGATAAAGAATGACAAGATATTACGCTGGAGGATGGAACTATCGTGTTATGACTTTGATATTCTGTACCGACCGGGTCAAGAGAACATCTCACCTGATGCATTCTCTAGGTCCCACTGTGGAGCAGCATGTCATGATTTGCAATCACTCTCAGCTCTCCACAAGGCTTTGTGTCACCCAGGAGTTACACGCCTGTACCATTTTGTCAAATCAAAGAACATGCCCTACTCAGTGGAAGATGTGCGACAAGTGATCAGAGCATGCAGAGTATGTGCAGAGTGCAAGCCAAACTTTCATCAGCCAGAGAAGACTCATCTCATAAAATCCACCCAGCCTTTCGAAAGATTGAATATAGATTTCAAAGGACCTCTACCAAGCACAAATCAGAATAGGTATTTCCTTAACATAGTAGATGAATATTCAAGGTTTCCCTTTGTATTCCCCTGTGCAAATATGGCTGCTTCAACTGTTATTAGTTGTCTTTCACAGTTGTTCTCTATTTTTGGTATGCCAGCTTATATCCATTCAGACAGGGGATCCTCGTTCATGAGTAACGAACTTCAGGAGTTTTTGGCTAGCAAAGGTATTGCCTGCAGCAGAACAACAAGCTACAACCCTCAAGGCAATGGTCAAGTGGAGCGGTTCAATGGTACTATATGGAAGGCAGTTACAATGACATTAAAGTCGCGCAATCTACCTGTTCAACACTGGCAAACTGTCCTACCTGATGCTCTTCACTCTATTAGATCACTGCTGTGCACAGCTACTAATGCAACCCCTCATGAAAGACTCCTCAACTATTCACGTCGTTCCTCTACGGGAGCCTCCGTGCCCACTTGGTTATGTCATCCTGGACCCGTTCTCCTGAAGAGTCACCGTAGGATGAACAAGACGGATCCTTTAGTGGAAGAGGTAGAGCTCCTGCAAGCTAATCCACATTACGCCCACATTCGCTACCAAAATGGTGAAGAGACTACAGTATCTACAAGACATTTAGCCCCAGTTGAAATCCCTATTAGTGTGGAATCTCAAGATACACCAATAGATGTGAAAGATGCTTCGTTTTCTCCTGGAAAGCCCCTTGAGACTACCCCTATGGAAATAGAGGATTTTGCTCCAGCAGTTAATCAAACCCCGCTGGAAAATATCGAACCTGGTGAAGAGGCTCAAGGGCTACGAAGGTCGGGACGTGTACGTCGCCCACCTAACAGTTTGGGAGATTACTGTCTCTGATATTTTAGAAGGGGGAGATTGTAGTGATACTGGTCCTGTGGGGAGCAGCAGCAGGATAATACTGCACCACCTCTAGGGGCCCTTAACAACAACAACAGTTTGGTGTGTGTCATGGGCACCAACACATGGTGTGTGATTCTCTCCTACTTTATCCATTTATCAGCGATGCAGATTACATGGTGAGTTTAAATACGTGGCCTGTAGTTATAACTTTTCTCTTGACATACGCAAGACATCACCATCCCTGTAGAAGCCATTATTAGATGTACTAGTCATTATATTTTGTTGTTGCAGAAGTACTATGAAGATTCTATGTTCAATAAAGCCTAGAGATAAGGCCTGTGTTTCTATCACAACAGTGTCCCTGCTGTTCGTACTTTGGCACAGTAAGTGATCAGGTGAAGTGATAGTTCCCTGATTATTAACTGCACCAATCTCTGGTGGAGAAACTCCTGACTCAGAACTTGCTGATGAAGCACTGCTGCCAGATTCTGGAATAGTGTCGGCAGGTGTGCTGACAAGTGTAAGATCAGAGATGGTATGTGCACTGTCAAGTGGACTGGCAGTGGCTGAAGCAGAGATGTCAGGTGTAGGAGAATTAACAGATCCAAGGTTGCCTTCGTTGCTGGGAAGAGGATTTGTTCCCTCTGTGGTGGTCAGAGGAATTGTGTTAGAATTCCCAAAGGTAGTGTTTTGAACTCTGTCAGTCTGTGGGGCCTTAGCGATGACAGAATTCCACCAGTTATTTACCCCTGAGTTAAGCTCAGTGTGGGACTTCCAGTCTTTGTCAATAGTGTCACCATCAGCTGAGCAGCTTACGTCACTTGATGTAGGCTTGCACTGGCCTTCTACAATAGCTTGGGGGTTATCTAATGATTTGAGGAGCTCATGAAGTGCTTCCCTGTGATGGATTATCTTAGCTGCAACTTTACAACACAGCCCAAGAGGGCAGTCTTGATCTTTGGACAGAAGTCCCTGAGGTAGGACTTCCGAACCTTCCTCCTGTAGCTCCAGGCTTGTATCCACATATACCACAGGATTATGGATATCCTTCAATTTTCTGAAATTTTCAACCTGGCTGCAACAAAATTCTTCTTCTGGAATGCAATCTGTGTGGCAGTAGTTGGAATAAGTAGGTTCCTTACATCTAAGAACAATTTTGTCCCTTGTGGTATACCCACAAACACTGCAGTAACTACTGGGACAATAGCCAGATAGCATAGATATTCTTGCTATTTTGATCGACCTTTAGTTAATGCATTATCTAATTCATACTCGATAAAGAGGCAATCACTCTCGGGCCTGTTCAATTCAATTCAATTCAAAGTTTATTCTCTATAAGAATTTTTATTGACCTAAGAAAAACTTTTGACACAGTAGACCACGACATCCTACTCCACAAACTTGACCATTACGGTATAAGAGGCCATGCGCTTGCTTATTTCAAATCTTACCTTACTAATAGGTATCAGTATGTCATCATTAAAGACATATCATCAACAACACGGCCACTGTGAAAATTTGTGTGGACTGCCTCCAAGTGAGTCGCCTACCCTGGCAAACTCTGTTGACACCGAGCTCTGAGGTGGGTACCTCACCCTCACAAGTGGCTTATAGGACAGATTCTCACAAATGATTGATGTTACAAGAAAACCTCGCCTGCATGCACGTATAAAGGACTAACTTACTTGGTGTTGCAGCATATATCCTGATCTTCAACTTCCTAAGCCTAGCTTTAGCCCCTTTGGACTTCCCCTCAGAAACCGCATGCAACCGGAAGCCTTAATTCCTGCAATATTCAATCGTAATTAGTGTCCTGCCTGCACCTCAGAAATTCCTATATCCAAGAGGGTATGTATCCCCTAGTATAACTATGCAGACATGGACACTAGCTTCCAGACTGCTCTGGGCATGCTCTGCCTGTTGCAACCGGGCCCGCAGTAAACTCACTCACTCACAATCTCCCAAGACACTGGCCAGTAATCTACGAGATAAAGGTGAAGGTCTTGTCTTACTGTATGGGCCTGACAGAGGAGGTCATCTATGGTACATCGAGGTGCCTCTACCAGATTTCCCCAGGTCTCAAATGTGAAGACACGTGGGGGCGCCGTCTGCTGATCATGGCACGTCTTGTCCAGTTGGTGTCTGTCTTAAGAAGGACGCTATTCTGTCTTTGTGACCCGCGCCTCGTCATTCAAGCTAGGGCTGCCAGTTCTCCCTAGCTAACTTATCCTAGTGTTTGCCTACATTATCGGCCTATTACTACCTATGTTAAGGTCTTAGGTCTACATTATTATTATCTACAGTTGTCTCAATAATCCTAATATTAGTGTACTACCAGTAAAACTACCTACTCCTTCCCTGAAGAGTAAATCTATGAATTAAATACATGCCTACCAAGAATCCATCGCCGACCAGAGAGAATGTTGTTTGTTTGGGAGGGTTTTAAGGGCTGCCCAGCTCAGCCGTCCCGTACGGCCATGCTGGATCTGTCCTGTGGAACTTTAGGGACCTGGAGTTTACCTGGACTTTACCTGGAGAGAGTTCCGGGGGTCAACGCCCCCATGGCCCGGTCTGTGACCAGGCCTACTGGTGGATCAGAGCCAGATCAACAAGGCTGTTGCTGCTGGCTGCACGCAAACTAACGTACGAGCCACAGCCCGGCTGATCAGGAACCGACTTTAGGTGCTTGTCCAGTGCCAGCTTGAAGACTGCCAGGGGTCTGTTGGTAATCCCCCTTATGTGTGCTGGGAGGCCCCTGACACTTATTGTATGGTCTCTTAATGTGCTAGTGACCCCTGCTTTTCATTGGGGGGATGGTGCATCGTCTACCAAGTCTTTTGCTTTTGTAGTGAGTGATTTTCGTGTGCAAGTTCAGTACTAGTCCCTCTAGGATTTTCCAGGTGGATATAATCATGTATCTCTCCCTCCTGTGTTCCAGGGAATACAGGTTTAGGAACCTCAAGCACTCCCAGGAATTGAGGTGTTTTATCTCCGTTATGCGCGCCGTGAAAGTTCTCTGTACATTTTCTAGGTCGGCAATTTCACCTGCCTTGAAAGGTGCTGTTAGTGTGCAGCAATATTCCAGCCTGGATAGAACAAGTGACCTGAAGAGTGTCATCATGGGCTTGGCCTCCCTAGTTTTGAAGGTTCTCATTATCCATCCTGTCATTTTTCTAGCAGATGTGATTGATACAATGTTATGGTCCTTGAAGGTGAGATCCTCCGACATAATCACTCCCAGGTCTTTGACGTTGGTGTTTCGCTCTATTTTGTGGCCAGAATTTGTTTTGTACTCTGATAAAGATTTAATTTCCTCATGTTTACCATATCTGAGTAATTGAAATTTCTCATCATTGAACTTCATATTGTTTTCTGCAGCCCACTGAAAGATTTGGTTGATGTCCGCCTGGAGCCTTGCAGTGTCTGCAATGGAAAACACTGTCATGCAGATTTGGGTGTCATCTGCAAAGGAAGACACGGTGCTGTGGCTGACATCCTTGTCTATGTCGGATATGAGGATGAGGAACAAGATGGGAGCAAGTACTGTGCCTTGTGGAACAGAGCTTTTCACCGTAGCTGCCTCGGACTTTACTCTGTTGACGACTACTCTCTGTGTTCTGTTAGTGAGGAAATTATAGATCCATCGACCGACTTTTCCTGTTATTCCTTATTTTTATTATTATTATTTTTATGATATGGGATGTTAGTGCTATTGGTCTGTAGTTCTTTGCTGTTGCTTTACTGCCCCCTTTGTGGAGTGGGGCTATGTCTGTTGTTTTTAGTAACTGTGGGACGACCCCCATGTCCATGCTCCCTCTCCATAGGATGGAAAAGGCTCGTGATAGGGGCTTCTTGCAGTTCTTGATGAACACAGAGTTCCATGAGTCTGGCCCTGGGGCAGAGTGCATGGGCATGTCATTTATCGCCTGTTCGAAGTCATTTGGCGTCAGGATAACATCGGATAGGCTTGTGTTAATCAAATTTTGTGGCTCTCTCATAAAAAAATCATTTTGATCTTCGACTCTTAGTCTGGTTAGCGGCTTGCTAAAATCTGAGTCACATTGGGAGTTGAGTAGCTCACTCATTTCCTTGCTGTCCTCTGTGTAGGACCCATCTTGTTTAAGTAGGGGCCCAATACTGGACGTTGTTCTTGATTTTGATTTGGCATAGGAGAAGAAATACTTTGGGTTTCTTTCGATTTCATTTATGGCTTTTAGTTCTTCCCACGATTCCTGACTCTGCCCCAGGGCCAGACTCATGGAACTCTGTGTTCATCAAGAACTGCAAGAAGCCCCTATCACGAGCCTTTTCCATCCTATGGAGAGGGAGCATGGACACGGGGGTCGTCCCTCAGTTACTAAAAACAACAGACATAGCCCCACTCCACAAAGGGGGCAGTAAAGCAACAGCAAAGAACTACAGACCAATAGCACTAACATCCCATATCATAAAAATCTTTGAAAGGGTCCTAAGAAGCAAGATCACCACCCATCTAGAAACCCATCAGTTACACAACCCAGGGCAACATGGGTTTAGAACAGGTCGCTCCTGTCTGTCTCAACTACTGGATCACTACGACAAGGTCCTAAATGCACTAGAAGACAAAAAGAATGCAGATGTAATATATACAGACTTTGCAAAAGCCTTCGACAAGTGTGACCATGGCGTAATAGCGCACAAAATGTGCGCTAAAGGAATAACAGGAAAAGTCGGTCGATGGATCTATAATTTCCTCACTAACAGAACACAGAGAGTAGTCGTCAACAGAGTAAAGTCCGAGGCAGCTACGGTGAAAAGCTCTGTTCCACAAGGCACAGTACTCGCTCCCATCTTGTTCCTCATCCTCATATCCGACATAGACAAGGATGTCAGCCACAGCACCGTGTCTTCCTTTGCAGATGACACCCGAATCTGCATGACAGTGTCTTCCATTGCAGACACTGCAAGGCTCCAGGCGGACATCAACCAAATCTTTCAGTGGGCTGCAGAAAACAATATGAAGTTCAACGATGAGAAATTTCAATTACTCAGATATGGTAAACATGAGGAAATTAAATCTTCATCAGAGTACAAAACAAATTCTGGCCACAAAATAGAGCGAAACACCAACGTCAAAGACCTGGGAGTGATTATGTCGGAGGATCTCACCTTCAAGGACCATAACATTGTATCAATCGCATCTGCTAGAAAAATGACAGGATGGATAATGAGAACCTTCAAAACTAGGGAGGCCAAGCCCATGATGACACTCTTCAGGTCACTTGTTCTATCTAGGCTGGAATATTGCTGCACTCTAACAGCACCTTTCAAGGCAGGTGAAATTGCTGACCTAGAAAATGTACAGAGAACTTTCACGGCGCGCATAACGGAGATAAAACACCTCAATTACTGGGAGCGCTTGAGGTTTCTAAACCTGTATTCCCTGGAACGCAGGAGGGAGAGATACATGATTATATACACCTGGAAAATCCTAGAGGGACTAGTACCGAACTTGCACACGAAAATCACTCACTACGAAAGCAAAAGACTTGGCAGACGATGCACCATCCCCCCAATGAAAAGCAGGGGTGTCACTAGCACGTTAAGAGACCATACAATAAGTGTCAGGGGCCCGAGACTGTTCAACTGCCTCCCAGCACACATAAGGGGGATTACCAACAGACCCCTGGCAGTCTTCAAGCTGGCACTGGACAAGCACCTAAAGTCAGTTCCTGATCAGCCGGGCTGTGGCTCGTACGTTGGTTTGCGTGCAGCCAGCAGCAACAGCCTGGTTGATCAGGCGCTGATCCACCAGGAGGCCTGGTCACAGACCGGGCCGCTGGGGCGTTGACCCCCAAAACTCTCTCCAGGTAAACTCCTAAAGGATTCTTTTAGCTTAAGTTCGATGCTTGCTATTTCTCTGACCAGTGTCTCCCTACGCATTTCAGATATATTGACCTCTTTTAGCCACTCTGTTATTCTTTTCCGTCGCCTGTAAAGGGAGCGCCTGTCTCTTTCTATTTTACATCTACTCCTCCTTTTTCTTAGAGGAATAAGCCTTGTGCATACATCGAGTGCCACCGAATTAATCTGTTCTAGGCATAAGTTGGGGTCTGTGTTGCTTAGTATATCTTCCCAGCTTATATCGGTTAGGACTTGGTTTACTTGGTCCCACTTTATGTTTTTGTTATTGAAGTTGAATTTGGTGAATGCTCCCTCGTGACTAGTCTCATTATGTCGGTCTGGGGCTCCACGCATACATGTCTGAACCTCAATTATGTTGTGATCTGAGTATATTGTTTTTGATATGGTGACATTTCTTATCAGATCATCATTGTTAGTGAAGATGAGGTCTAGTGTATTCTCCAGTCTAGTAGGCTCTATTATTTGCTGGTTTAAATTGAATTTTGTGCAGAGATTTAAAAGCTCGTGTGAGTGAGTTTTCATCAGAGCTGCCTCCTGGTATTATTACTGCAACAGTATTATTTGCTATATTCCTCCATTTTAGGTGCCTTAAGTTGAAATCCCCCAGGAGCAAGATGTTGGGTGCAGGAGCTGGAAGATTTTCCAGACAGTGGTCAATTTTTAACAGCTGTTCCTGGAATTGCTGGGATGTTGCATCCGGAGGCTTGTAGACTACCACAATGACTAGGTTTTGGTTCTCGACCTTTACTGCTAAAACTTCCACTACATCATTTGAGGCATTAAGCAATTCTGTGCAAACAAGTGACTCTGCAATGTACAGGCCAACCCCCTCCATCCTTTTGCCTGTTCACTCTGTCACATCTGTATAGGTTGTAACCTGGGATCCATATTTCGTTGTCCAAGTGATCCTTTATGCGGGTCTCAGTGAAACTGCGAACATTGCCTTTGCCTCTGCAAGCAGTCCACGGATGAAAGGTATTTTGTTGTTTGTTGCTGGCTTTAGACCCTGTATATTTGCAAAGAAGAATGTTATTGGACTGGTGGTATTGTTGGTACTGGGCGGGGATTTTTTTTCCGGCATTAGTATCTGTATCTGTTGGTTTGGAGTGGAGGCCATCGACGTGGTTCCACTCCAGGAATGACTGGATTTGGTGTACGATTTCTGCCATTTCCTGCCAGTTTTTTTTCCTTCCTGGCACTAAAAACCTCTCCCTCTTGAGTGGCCGTGGCTACCCAGGTTTTCCCATGGCCTGGATGTTTTGTATCTTTTTGTCCCCTTTAGATGGTATGCCTGGCAATTTAAGTTATAGCACAGTCTTTCCTGTACTGAAGAGGTACACAGTTCAGGGTGAAAAAGCTTACAGGAAGGGAGTTTGCATTTTCCTGTTGTCATATGGGCATGGCATTTTCTAGGGTGGTCATAGTTGCACGTCCCATCTGTTTTTCCAGATTTCCCATGCCAGCAGATACCAAGTGCATAGTATGTGCACAGGCTTGGTTTCCGTTTGCCTTGGGTTTCTGTGACTGTATTCCCTGTTGGTGCATGTTTTCCTGTCTTACTTCTATCCTCCCTAGCACCAACAATGGAGCTCCCACCAGTTGTTTTTGGTAATATATCCTCACTATTGCTAGTGGAGTCCTCTTGTTTGCTATTTCCTGCGGTATTTCTAGTTTGCAATATTGGTTTTATCTTATCTTTGACTACACTTGTTTCCCTACTATGGCTCCTGTCCCCTATGAGGTCATTTATATGTATTCCTTCCTGCGTATAATTCCCGACTACCTGGACAAAATCTCCAGCTTCACCATTACTGTCTCCCAGGACAGCATCTCCAGCTTCACCATTACTGTCTCCCAGGACAGCACCTCCAGCTTCACCATTACTGTCTCCCAGGACAGCACCTCCAGCTTCACCATTACTGTCTCCCAGGACAGCACTATCAGCCCCACATTTACTGACCACCAGGACATCACCTCCAGCCTTACAGTTTCTGACTACATAGCCAGTATCAAGGGCAGTACCATTCAGCCCAGACTTTTTATGTTCCCATCTGTTGTAGAAAGCTTCCAGGTTTTCTATGAAAGCAGCTTTGATGTTGTCCTCTTTTAATACCCTTGTGATTTTAGTCCACAGATTTATCTCATTTGGGCATACCCAAAAACACTTCCCTGTTTTAACACTGCTTGTAGCTAGTTCTTGGATGTCTGCACAGCCACTTGATACTGGAGTTCCGCAGGGAAGTGTCCTTGGTCCCCTGCTCTTCCTCATATGCATCAATGATCTTCCAAACGTATCCCAACACCTGAAACCCATTCTCTTTGCTGACGACACGACTTATGTCATCTCTCACCCTAATCTTGCCACCCTCAACACCATTGTTAACGAGGAGCTGATCAAAATATCGACTTGGATGACAGCCAATAAACTTACGCTTAACACTGACAAAACCTACTATATTATGTTTGGTAGCAGAGCAGGAGATGCACAAATTAACATTAAGATCGACAACACTCTAATTACCAGACATAATGAGGGCAAATTCCTAGGCCTATACCTTGACAACAACCCGAATTTCAGCACCCATATCCAACACATAACCAAAAAAGTATCCAAAACGGTTGGGATTCTCTCCAAGATACGATACTACGTGCTGCAAAATGCCCTTCTCACACTATACCACTCATTTATCCACACCTCACCTATGCTATTTGTGCTTGGGGATCAACTGCAGCAACACACCTAAAGCCAATAATAACCCAACAAAAAGCTGCAGTAAGAATAATCACTAAATCCCATCCCTGGCAACATCCCCCCCCCACTCTTCATAGATCTAAACTTACTCCCTGTTCAGTACATCCACACTTACTACTGTGCAATCTACATCTACAGGACCTTAAATTCCAATACCAACCTTGACCTAAAACGCTTTCTTGAGAGTTGTGACAGAACCCACAGGCATAACACCAGACACAAACATCTCTATGACATTCCCCGTGTCCGACTAAACCTTCACAAAAATTCAATGTATGTCAAAGGCCCTAAAATCTGGAACACCCTACCTGAGAACTCTAGAACTGCAGACACATTCATCACCTTCAAAACTACCATTAGAAAACATCTTATCTCCCTGATACACCCCGTCAACTAACTACACGAATACCACCTGGTGGTTCACACTTACACTCACTCACCCATTTGACCATAAACAGAAATATTAATCTCAAACTTAAAATAATGAATCCTGTGATACTCCAATACTGAAACTATGTACTGTGCCAAAACAAAAGCATTCACATTGCTAAACTCACAAACTAGTATTTAGTCACTTAGCCATAATACCAACTTACCTCATAATTTGTAATATTTTAAAATTAAGAATTAAACTAAGTCTGCCCGAAATGCCTAGCCATGCTAGGTGTTCTAGTGGCACCCTCTGTAATTAGTATTTTACTACATGTAAACTACACAATAACCAAATTCTGTAAACTCAGCATTGTAATCCTTATAGAGAATAAACTTTGAATTTGAATTTGAATTTGAAAAGAATTTAGTTATTGTGTGGTTTACATGTAGGGCCAGCTAGGCCTATACACCATGTACATGTACTTGTAGTAAGTAAAGATATTATTATTATTATTATTATTATTATTATTATTATTATTATTATTATTATTATTATTTTTTTTTATTATTATTATTATTATTATTATTATAAGGCTAGCCGCTGTAATAAATGAATGAATCTTTCAAAATGTATAAAGTGTGAGGTAGACGTAGCTGTAGCAGTTGTAGTGTTGGAGTCCATCAACAGATACATTGAACCTTGGTAGACTCACACAGGAATACTCTCCCGGCAGCCACTAGATTTTCAGTTCTTTGTTGACGTCTGCTTTTATGGCTGAAAGGATATGACAAACTCGACGGGATATTTCAAGGAGAACCATGCTGAAACCTGTGATTTTAATATTGTTCCTCGCTGTGTTTGCCTGTGGTTTTCCTGAACAAGGAATATGGCACCTTACCACCAGACCGGTAATGAAGGTGTTGTCAGCTGTATTGTAGATAATGCTGTAGCTGTTTTAAATTTACTATCTTGTTTCGCCACTCAAAACTGAGTCATTTATGCCGGCGGAAATTCGTGGTTTTTGAGTTAGGGTAAATTTATGTTAGTCAACTATGTATGGTTGTGTTTAGGAAGAGTAGGCTGAAGTCTTAGGGAGCTTAGCTACTATTGTAAGTCAGTTTAATAAGAAGACGAGTTTTTAATGTGACAGTTACTGACCCAGGGTAACCCAAGAAAGCCAACTAGTATGGTTTATTTCCATTGGGGCCCTTTGGAACTCTTCATTAGGATGTGCCTACGTCAGTGCTAACACCCTGGTACCGATTAACTACTAAGTGAATACAGGTAACTGGTGTAAGAAAATATGCTTAACTTTTTCCCTTGTTTTGGGATTGAATCCTGGTCTTTCACTTGAGTTGAAGGCACTACCACTGCGAATATGAGCTCTAATCTATTAGGATTAGTAATCCTAAGAGAGTTAATAATTCAGGTTAATCCAAGAAAGCCAGCCATTGTGGTTTATTTACTTAAAAGTACATTGATGCTTACAAATTAACGGACTGTTGAGTCACATCCTAGGAGTCTTATGACTCAAATGGTGGCATTTTTGGCTTGTATCAGAAGGACCTGGGTTTGAGTTTAGCATAAGTGGAAGCATTGAGCTTGATTTCCTTACACCTATTGCATCTGTTCACCTACGAGGAAATAGATATGTAGGTGTTAGCCAACTGCTGTGGGTCACATCCTGGTAAATGGATAAGAGGACACCAGTGTAAATAAGCCTAAAAGATATTCTTGACTCGATTAATTATCTAAATAAAATTTTCTTTTTTGACACAATTACCAAAATAGAATTAAATGATGCTGTTTGGCTTTCTTTTATTATCTTGCAAAAGTTATCCTCTGGGGTTAATATTCTGAATAAAAGGTAAATTCTTAAAAATTCATAATACTTATCAGTTATCTGCAATAATGAAATGGGATTAGAGGAGACAAAAGCCTCCTTAGCTTAACCCTTTGACTGTCAAGACCCCAAATCCTGAAGTCTCTCTGTGTCACAAAATATTAAAAAAAATATATATATTTTTTCTTTTGAAATGATGGAGAATCTTCCCCCGATGGTAATGACACCAAAAGTACGAAATTTGGTGGAAAATTTACAGAATTACGCTCTCGTGAAGTTAGCGATCTTTGGCTATATATACGCATCGGCGATTTCGCCCTATTTGAACCCTATTTTCAACCAATTCCATTGGTCCAGTCAACCAAACTCATAGCTATTTCTTTAGAACTCCATATATTATATCGATTGAGTACAAGATTCTGCCCATTTACTGATTTTAACTACCCAGTAAAGTGGTCAGAAATTGGCAATTTGGCCAATTTCATGCAAATAAAAAAATGCCAAATTACTCTTGCTTTCTATTTTGAATTTTTATTCTCACAAAAAAATAGAAGATTTACTGTTATACAGACTACAGCATTATTGTAACAGTTGTATAAATAATGTCAACCCATTCATGACTGCATAGTAGAATGGCTAGTTGGACACTTACTGGACGGTAACATCATTTGTTTACTCTTGAATATTGGCAAAAATTTAACAATTCTGCTCCTTTGAGCTCAATTTCAAGGTCCTTTTCATCTTGAAACCAATCAAAATCATCTCTATTTCTGTAATATGTCTTCCATTCTGTCAAATGAGACCAAGAAAACAAGAATACAACCATAAATTCTATACGAAAATACACCTCAAAGTCGGCGTTTTAACCCAAAAACATGGTCGGAGTTTTCTTTTTCTCATTATGCACTGTGTGTCACGGGATTTTTTTTATACTATGCACACTAACCACACAGACCCATTTTCTCGCATGTGGGCCTACCAGCTTTGTCTCTCTTGACTTAAAGCCGCTAGAATTTTGGCGTTTTAATACGTACGTCAAAAACACTGGTGCATAAGACATATTTATGTGACACCGACAGTCAAAGGGTTAAGTGTAGACTCAATTTATGAAGTTAGGGATAACCAAGGTTACAGAAGAACTGTTAAAAAAAATATCTTTTCTAACTTTGCTAAGACTTGTGTATAGACTGCAGCTTTGATGTGTGTCCACTTATGCCTATGTCTATCTGGTCTGTGCTCCAAAGTATTTTGTAGATCATGATCATGTCTCCTTTTGATCCATCTTCAAGGGGGGTGCCTTACTGCTGGTAAAAGACTTTTGATCTGAGGAATTACCTCCCATTTCCCAAGTTCTGTATGACTTGTGTCTGAATTTAACAAAAATAATACTCTTGATCAACATCCCACAAATTTAGTACTGTACTTTAAAAGACTGGTGACATTCCTCAGATCTTTATCTATTCCTTGAGCTTCCATTCCATGCGATAAACTGTTCCTTTCTTTTTCCCAGTGCTCACTTATGTTACATTACATGTAAATCCAGGTGATGTAGATATTTTTTGGACAACTATTATTTTATCTAGAAATGCTTCAGAATTTGTTCATCATTGTTTTGCTTCTTCCCCTCCCTTTCTCATTAAGCCTGAATTTGTTGTATTTTATAAATAATATTGTAGCCAAGTAATGTATGCCTTTATTTTTTTTTTTTTTTTTAAAAAGTCGGCCATCTCCCTAAGCAGGGTCACCCAAGAAGAAAGAAAATCTCCCCCCCCCCCAAAAAAAAAAATACTTTTATCATTCAACACTTTCGCCTCGCTCACACATAACCAATGTTTTTGCAGAGGTGCTTAGAATACAACAGCTTAGAAGCATATACGTATAAAGATACTCAACATGTCCCTCCAAACTGCCAATATCCCAAACCCCTCCTTTAAAGTACATGCATTGTACTTCCTATTTCCAGGACTCAAGTCCAGCTATATAAAAATAACTGGTTTCCCTGAATCCCTTCACTAAATATTACCCTGCTCACACTCTAACAGCTCGTCAGGTCCCAAATACCATTCGTCTCCATTTAATCTATCTAACACACTCGCTCACACTTGCTGGAAATCCAAGCCCCTCGCTCACAAAATCTCCTTTACCCCCTCCCTCCAACCATTTCGAGGACGACCCCTACCCTGCCTTCCTTCCCCTACAGATTTATACGCTCTCCATGTTATTCTACTTTGATCCATTCTCTCTAAATGACCAAATCACCTCAACAACCCCTCTTCAGCCCTCTGACTAACACTTATTAACTCCACACCTTCTAATTTCCACACTCCGAAATTTTTGCATAATATTTACACCACACATTGCCCTTAGACAGGACATCTCCACTGCCTCCAACTGTCTCCTCACTGCAGCATTTACAACCCAAGCTTCACACCCATATAAGAGTGTTGGTACCACTATACTTTTGTACATTCCCTTCTTTGCCTCCATAAATAATGTTTTTTGTCTCCACATATACCTCAACACACCACTCACCTTTTTTCCTTCATCAATTCTATGATTAACCTCATCCTTCATAAATCCATCCACTGACACGTCAGCTCCCAAATATCTGAAAACATTCACTTCTTCCACACTCCTCCTCCCCAGATTTGATATCCAATTTTTCTTTAAATCATTTGATACCCTCATCACCTTACTCTTTTCTATGATCACTTTCAACTTTCTACCTTTACACACGCTCCCAAATTCGTCCACTAACCTTTGCAATTTTTCTTTAGAATCTCCCATAAGCACAGTATCATCAGTAAAAAGTAACTGTGTCAATTCCCATTTTGTATTTGATTCCCCATAATTTAATCCCACCCCTCTCCCGAACACTCTAGCATTTACTTCTTTTACAACCCCATCTGTAAATATATTAAACAACCATGATGACATTACGCATCCCTGTCTAAGACCTACTTTTACCGGGAAGTAGTCTCCCTCTCTTCTGCACACCCTAACCTAAGCCTCACTATCCTCATAAAAACTCTTTACAGCATTTAGTAACTTACTACCTATTCCATATACTTGCAACATCTGTCACATTGCTCCCCTATCCACTCTGTCATATGCCTTTTCTAAATCCATAAATGCAATGAAAACTTCCCTACCTTTATCTAAATACTGTTCACATATATGCTTCAATGTAAACATTATTATTTTATAATATTATTATATAATAATAATGTATAGCAAATTAGTAAAGAACAGTAGGTTAAAAATGTCATTTAGAAATTTTGACACATTTGTTCTTCTGTTATACTTAGGGTCTTGAGTATGTCGGTGTCAAGAAGAGTTTGTTCAAAGGCAGTCGTATCAACATAAAAGTCATGTGTCATCTTATGGACCAGAGTAAGCCTTTGGACATAAGTATCTCATGGATGTTAAGGAAGACCCCTTGTTGGAATGAGTACATCTTCAGTGAGGTTTGTTTTCTCTTGTTTGGATTTGAACCATAATATACAGTGGAACCTCGGCACTTGAACCTAATGCGTTCCAGATGGCTGTTTGAGTGATGATCTGTCCGAGTACCAAACAAATTTTTCCCAACCAATTCTCTTTATGGTTGCTATTATCACTAACCCTATTAGGCCCCATGGTGACTCATTTAAACAAATAATATAAAAAAAAAAAATGAGGAAACATGAAATAGTTCAGAGCGAAGCTCTGGCAGGTCGTCATTTGTTTAATAATAATATCTTTATTTCTACAAGTACATGTACAAGGTATACAGGCCTAGCTGACATCAGTGACATACTACTATATAGAAAGGTGCTTGTTATGCAGAGCATTTAGGGCAAAGTAGGTCAGTTTTGTCCCAGGATGCAACCCACACCAGTAAACTAACATCCGGGTACCCATTTTATTGATGGGGAAAGGAAACACACCCAATGTTTCTACCCTCGCCGGGAACTGAACCCGGATCCTCGCCATGTGAAGTGAGAGCTTTAGCCACCAGGCCATGGGGTTGAGCAAATGGTCAACTACCGAGCAGTTTGTTTACCGAACAAAGCATTCGAATACCAAAGTGTTCGAGTATGGAGCTGTTAGAGTACCAAGGTTCCAATGTATACAATAAGTACATTACTAAAGTACATTATTTTAGTATGACATATTATCAGAAGGGACTTTGATTAGTTTTGCTGTGTTTGTAATTTTTTTTACAATACCAATGCATTTACCACAACACAGTTCACAAATGTGGAAAATAAATTATATTGATAAGAATGTAGATAACTAGCTTTGTTATATCATCCTTTTATTACATAAAAGGTTTACTTCTTTTGTATATTTGCATATATAATATTATTTGCTGCATTCAGAAGAGCAGAATAATCAGTATTCTTTAAATAAAGTGTGTACTGAAATCCAGCACCTGCTCTATTACCTTTGCTGAAAAATTTTCATTAATTTGATTTAAATTACAACAGTCATTATGTTTGCAGATAGTGTGTAAGATGGTAACCATGGAAAGTTTGCCTGGAAAATGTGTTTATTAATAATGACAGACATTATATTGTGGAACAAAAATTAATATAAAATATAATTTCTTTTTTTTTTTTAGTTGGAAAAACTGAGTACTCTATTGCATATAGTACAAGGTAGGCAAAAGGAAAGAAGTAAAGTGAAAATAATGCCTCAAGGAGGTGCCTTGATGCCAGTGAGGGGCTCTTGATCTATGGAATTGTGCCTATCCTGCCTTTTCTTGGATCAAACCTAATTGTCTTCCTTTCCCATGGCTCTGTATGATTCCTGTGTGTTTTTTAATTATTATAATAAAGTAGAAATAAGAAGTATCAGTAGGAAGGGATTAAAAGCATTGCACAGAAAAATGAGAGAATTAAAAGGGAAATGATTTATAACAAAATACAGTATAGTAGGGCCCCACTTTATGGCGTTTTGCTTTACAGCATTCCGCTAATATGGACATTTTAAATTATGACCAGAACTCGCTATACAGCTCTCCCCACCTGTCTTTCTAATACGGTCATGCCCCAGCTGGTTTGTTTATGTTCTCCATGAGCACTGCGTCTCTCCATTATGTCTTGAAACTTTCCAAAATTTCAAGCGTTTTAAAGTTATTTTATATTTTATATATACATGTACTTTGATAATTATACTTGTGTATCCCTGTACCTAAATAAACTTACTGTGCCGGAGTGCAGGTACACAGTAAAATCACTAAGAGTGTCTTATTAGTCTTCACACCATATTAACCCGTAAACAGTCCAGGCAGATCTACGTTCACATGCGTAGTGCTTCAAAAGCAGATCTATGTTTTTTTTACACATTTTCAAATGTAAAAAAAAAAAATCTACTTTTTTTACATACTTTCAAATGTTGAAAAAACATATATATATATATACAGTACGGTACGCATCGCATACCATACAATCCGCATACCGATCGCTTTGATCGCAAAAATTTAGCCTCGCATACCGCCCAAAAATCCGCTCACCGCCCTTCGTCCGAGACGCGTCCAATGTGCGGCCTGAGCCACGCTCGCATGTTCCGCCGGTGGCATTGTTTACCAGCCAGCCTCCGCGGTAACATCCAAGCATACAATCGGAACATTTCGTATTATTACAGTGTTTTTTGGTGATTTTTTTCTGGAAAATAAGTGACCATGGGCCCCAAGAAAGCTTCTAGTGCCAACCCTACAGCAATAAGGGTGAGAATTACTATAGAGATGAAGAAAAAGATCATTGATAAGTATGAAAGTGGAGTGCGTGTCTCCGAGCTGGCCAGGTTGTATAATAAACCCCAATCAACCATCGCTACTATTGGTGGTACAGCTGCTGCTGTACCACCGTCAGCTGCTGCTGCTGTTGTACCACCGTCAGCTGCTGCTGCTGCCGTAGCATCGTCTGCTGCTGCTGTAGCATCGTCTGCTGCTTCTGTAGCATCGTCTGTTGCTGCTGTAGCATCGTCTGTTGCTGCTGTAGCATCGTCTGTTGCTGCTGTAGCATCGTCTGCTGCTGCTGTAGCATCGTCTGCTGCTGCTGTAGCATCGTCTGCTGCTGCTGTAGCATTGTCTGTTGCTGCTGTAGCATCGTCTGTTGCTGCTGTAGCATCGTCTGTTGCTGCTGTAGCATCGTCTGCTGCTGCTGTAGCATCGTCTGCTGCTGCTGTAGCATCGTCTGCTGCTGCTGTAGCATCGTCTGCTGCTGCTGTAGCATCGTCTGCTGCTGCTGTAGCATCGTCTGTTGCTGCTGTAGCATCGTCTGCTGCTGCTGTAGCATCGTCTGCTGCTGCTGTAGCATCGTCTGCTGCTGCTGTAGCATCGTCTGCTGCTGCTGTAGCATCGTCTGCTGCTGCTGTAGCATCGTCTGCTGCTGCTGTAGCATCGTCTGCTGCTGCTGTAGCATCGTCTGCTGCTGCTGTAGCATCGTCTGTTGCTGCTGTACCACCGTCAGCTGCTGCTGCTGCTGCTGCTGTAGCACCGTTGTTGGTGTGGCTTATTGAAAATACCAAGAAACAATTAACCCCAGAGGATTTGCCACCCAGGATAACCCAAAAAAGTCAGTGTCATCGAAGACTGTCTAACTTATTTCCATTGGTGTCCTTAATCTTGTCTCCCAGGATGCAACGCACACCAGTCGACTAACACCCAGGTGAACAGGGAAAAATGCCTGGAACTAGTGCTCATATTGGTGAATTTAAAGCCAGCAAAGGTTGGTTTGAGAGATTTAAGAATCGTAGTGGCATACACAGTGTGATAAGGCCTGTTCTGGAAGAAAATGCCAAACAGGACCTACAGTACTCAGGAGGAAAAGGCACTCCCAGGAAACAGTGTCTCATCAGTCATTGCTGCATCTTCAATAAAGGTAAGTGTCATTTATTCTTCATTTAGTAGAGTAGTACATGCACAATATATATTGTGCATGTATCCTTCTCTTTGTGTGTAGGAAAATGTATATTTCATGTGGTAAAAATTTTTTTTTCATACTTTTGGGTGTCTTGCACGGATTAATTTGATTTCCATTATTTATTATGGGGAAAATTCATTCGCATACCGAACATTTCGCATAACAATCAGCCCTCTTGCACGGATTAAGGTCGCTATGTGGGGGTCCACTGTATATATATATACGTTTGGGCCGTTTACGGGTTAATAATGATAATGATAATCACACTAGTTCAATACCAAAGGAAATATGCACACAATAAAATTACTGGGGGTAGCTGTAGGAAATTATTCACTATGTATGCCTTTACTCAGAGCATCGTTTCATCTAAAAATGGTGTTACATGAGAATGAGAGTGTTGCTCTTTACTTATTCTACTGTATCAACATGGAGACAACTTGTACATAATGTAAAGTGTTTGTATTATTTATTTATTTATTTATTTATTTAATAATTTGAACATACATACAGAGGTACAAAAAAATACAGGTAAGAGCAGCATGCCAAAGCCGCTTGTATGCATAGCATTACGGGCAGGCTTAAAATTAACTTAAGATTGACTAAGCAATGATGTAATCAGTGATAAAACATTATTGTAAACAGATAACAATAAAGCACAAATGAGTATTACAAAGACAGGTCATATGGTTGCATGCATTGCTGTACATTCAGTAGAATGGAGTATTCTGTTACGTAGTGTATTTAAAAAATAGTTAGATTGGGTCTTAGGTTTGACATTTATGTGATATAATTATGAGAAACATTTAAGATATACAATTTATAAGGTTCAGTTATTCAGTATTTATTTGGTTTTGGGTAAGTGATCTTCGAGAAGAGACTTGAATTTATAAACAGGTAGTTTCTTTCATATTTACAGGTAATGAATTTCAGATTTTAGGGCCTTTTATGTGCATTGAGTTTTTGCATAGCGTGAGATGGACACGAGGAACATCAAAGAGTGATCTGTGCCTTGTGTTATGGTCATGTGTTCTGTTGAGGTTGGCAAGGAGATGTTTGAGGGGAGGGTTAATATCAGAGTTAAGAGTTCTATGTATGTAATAGGTGCAGTAATAAGTATGGATGTTTTGTATGGTGAGTAGGTTTAGTATTTTGAATATTGGTGGAGTGTGCTGTCTGTAGTGGGAATTTATCATTCTGACTGCAGCCTTTTGTTGGGTAATTAGTGGTCTGAGATGGTTAATTGTTGTTGAGCCCCATGCACAAATTCCATAGGTGAGATAGGGGTAAATAAGTGAGTGATATAGGGCCAGGAGGGCTGACTGGAACATAGTACCATATCTTCGATAGTATGCCTACGGTCTTGGAAATTTTCTTAGAAATTTGTTGTATATGTGTATGAAATTTGAGTCTATTATCAAGGTGGATTCCTAAGAATTTTCCCTCTGTTAGCTTTGTGGTAGGTGATCCGTTTATCATTATGTTAAGAGGGACATCTGTAGCTCTGTTACCAAACTGAATGAAGTAGGTTTTGTCAATGTTTAGTGTAAGTTTGTTAGTCCTCATCCAGGTAGATATTTTCTGTAATTCGGTGTTTACAGTATTGGCTAGCGTGACTGGGCTCGGGTGAGAGAAGACGTATGTAGTGTCATCTGCAAAAAGTGTGGGTTTGAGTAATTGCGAAGCATTTGGTAGGTCATTTATGTATAGGAGAAAGAGAAGAGGGCCAAGGACACTTCCTTGTGGGACACCAACTGTAATTGGTTGTGCGGAAGAGTTTGCCCCATTTGCGTACACATATTGGCTTCTGTTGCTGAGGTATGACTTGAGGTAGTTGAGGGAGTGCCCTCTTATACCATAGTGTGACAATTTTATGTGGAGCAAGTCATGGTCATCTGTATCAAAAGCTTTACGTAAGTCAATGAAGATCCCCAGTGGGACTTCTTTTTTCTCTATTGCAGTGTATATATGTTCTAGCATGTGTATAATAGCATCATTAGTATTTTTATTAGGCCTGAATCCAAATTGGCAGGGGTTGAGTATGTTTTGGGAGATGAGGTAGGAGTAGATTCGTTTATGAATTAATTTTTCGAAGATTTTTGAGAGAGGGTGTAAATTGGATATTGGCCTATAGTTATTCAACTCTGTTTGGTCTCCTCCTTTATGGATCGGGGTGACCCTTGCTATTTTGAGAACTGTAGGGAAGGTAGAGGATTCAATGGATTTGTTAAAGAGTGTTGCAATGATTGGTGATAGCACTTGTGACACTTTTTTGTATATAAAGGGTGGTAAGGTATTTAAATCTCCTGTCTTGTTTTTTAGTGTGTTGATAATAAGGGAGACTTCATATGGGTTAGTCGGAGCTAGGAACAGTGTGTTCGGGTAGTTGCCAGTGAGGTAGTCATTTGGTGGGGTATCTGAGTTTGGGATTTTATTGGCAAGGTTTTTTTCCTATAGTGGAGAAGAAATCATTGAGTCTGTTTTCTGTTTCTGTTGGTGGGAGTTGGGGTTCATCTGATTTTGCTAATTTAATTTCGCTATTTCATGATATCTTTTTTGTTCCTAGAATTTCTGATATGGTATAATACAAAAGTGGAAGTCAGGAATGTAGGAAATCAGATGTGGGGAGGTATGGTAGCCAACCAGGCCACCCCACCCCATTCACTCATAATAAACTACGACATTTAAAGCATCTTAGAGCAATAAAATGCATATACATTTCATTCATTACTTGCCTTAAAATATTTGTAGTCTTAACATAGGGTGAGAGGTGAGTAAACGAGATAAAACAAATAAACAAGAGAGAGAAAATGAGTAAATGAAAGAGCCCAGAGATGCAGAGTATATAACAAACAGACAAACACGTCTGGCTTTGGTTCATAGTAAGGAAGTAAGTTTATTCAGGTTACACAAAATAGTAATAATATATGTAACTGTATTTGTGTATACCTGAATAACCTTACTATGAACCAAAACCAGATGTGTTCGTCTGTTTGTTTATATGCTCCGCGTCTCTGGCCTCTCATTTATTCATTCTCTCTCTCTCTCTCGTTTATTCATTTTATCTCGTTTACTGACCTTTCACCCTAAATTAAGACTACATATATATTAAGGTAAGTAATGAGTGAACTGTATATGCATTTTATTGCTCTGGGACGCTTATTATGAGTCGATGGGGTGGGGGTGGCCTGGTTGGCTACCATACCTCCCCATACCTGACTTCTCACAAATAAATACTACTCACCTCTAACCCTACATTAAGACTACAAATATTTTAAGGTAAGTAATGAGTGAACTAAGTGTGTATTTTACTTTTTTTATTGTTTTTAATACCTAGTTCTATTACTAACTTAATATATGTTAGTGTAAACTTCTTATTTTTTTTATTTTTTATTATTATCACACTGGCCGATTCCCACCAAGGCAGGGTGGCCCGAAAAAGAAAAACTTTCACCATCATTCACTCCATCACTGTCTTGCCAGAAGGGTGCTTTACACTACAGTTTTTAAACTGCAACATTAACACCCCTCCTTCAGAGTGCAGGCACTGTACTTCCCATCTCCAGGACTCAAGTCCGGCCTGCCGGTTTCCCTGAACCCCTTCACAAATGTTACCTTGCTCACACTCCAACAGCACGTCAAGTATTAAAAACCATTCGTCTCCATTCACTCCTATCAAACATCCTCACGCACGCCTGCTGGAAGTCCAAGCCCCTCGCACACAAAACCTCCTTTACCCCCTCCCTCCAATCTTTCCTAGGCCGACCCCTACCCCGCCTTCCTTCCACTACAGACTGATACACTCTTGAAGTCATTCTGTTTCGCTCCATTCTCTCTACATGTCCGAACCACCTCAACAACCCTTCCTCAGCCCTCTGGACAACAGTTTTGGTAATCCCGCACCTCCTCCTAACTTCCAAACTACGAATTCTCTGCATTATATTCACACCACACATTGCCCTCAGACATGACATCTCCACTGCCTCCAGCCTTCTCCTCGCTGCAACATTCATCACCCATGCTTCACACCCATATAAGAGTGTTGGTAAAACTATACTCTCATACATTCCCCTCTTTGCCTCCAAGGACAAAGTTCTTTGTCTCCACAGACTCCTAAGTGCACCACTCACCCTTTTCCCCTCATCAATTCTATGATTCACCTCATCCTTCATAGACCCATCCGCTGACATGTCCACTCCCAAATATCTGAATACATTCACTTCCTCCATACTCTCTCCCTCCAATCTGATATCCAATCTTTCATCACCTAATATTTTTGTTATCCTCATAACCTTACTCTTTCCTGTATTCACTTTTAATTTTCTTCTTTTGCACACCATACCAAATTCATCCACCAATCTCTGCAACTTCTCTTCAGAATCTCCCAAGAGCACAGTGTCATCAGCAAAGAGCAACTGTGACAACTCCCACTTTATGTGTGATTCTTTATCTTTTAACTCCACGCCTCTTGCCAAGACCCTCGCATTTACTTCTCTTACAACCCCATCTATAAATATATTAAACAACCACGGTGACATCACACATCCTTGTCTAAGGCCTACTTTTACTGGGAAATAATTTCCCTCTTTCCTATGTACTCTAACTTGAGCCTCACTGTCCTCGTAAAAACTCTTCACTGCTTTCAGTAACCTACCTCCTACACCATACACCTGCAACATCTGCCACATTGCCCCCCTATCCACCCTGTCATATGCCTTTTCCAAATCCATAAATGCCACAAAGACCTCTTTAGCCTTATCTAAATACTGTTCACTTACATGTTTCACTGTAAACACCTGGTCCACACACCCCCTACCTTTCCTAAAGCCTCCTTGTTATCTAGCATTTATATGCATTTATAAGTTGAAAAAAAAAAAGGGTGTTCCACTTTATGGCAGTAGCCTGTAACCTAACCTGCTATATAAGTGGGGCCTTACTGTACTAGGCAGTTCAGTACAGTCAACCCTTTATTTAATGGACTAATTGGAGAGAGTGGATGGCCAGTAATGGCAGTTGTGGTGGATAAAGATATAATTATTTTTCCACATTTGTAACAATAATGAACATTTCTGTGACTGAAAGACTTAGTTCATTGTTTCCAAATCTGTTAACACAGCAGATTTTGCTCCGTATTTCTGAAGCCCATTAAGGGAGGGGCAAGCCTTTTTCCAGTTTCAGGAAATTAAAATTGAAAAATTATGGAAAAAAAAAATTTCTTACTGAAAAATAGTACAAAATTCTGGCAACATTTTGATGTAATCTGCTTGTTTCTATCGTATTTCTAAGTATGTTTTTCAGTAAATGAATTTTTTTTTGTTGCTGCTGTCAGCAAAAATTCATGTTGGCAATTAGTGCAGTAACCGTAGTTTCACACCAAACAAAATCAATAATAAATCAAAAATAAGTTATTGACACAGTAATCCATCTCCTGCAATAAATATTAATAGGATTGTCATGATTTTTGCAGATGTTATTGAGGAATGATGGTTCTACAAACAACCACAGTGGATTTGTGATACTGTTTACAGCTTTGTTTTTAATGATTTTTTTTGTACACAAAAAAAAATTACTACATTTTTTTTTTATGGAATCTACTGACATTATCGCTAAACTGCTCTGGATCATTATTAGTCTAGCCTTTATCTTTCATCTGATGTCAACTAGAGCATTATACATCTTCCCAATTTAGTAGAAACTGGAAAGTCCTAGGACCCATAAAATTGTGCAAAAATAATTTTTTTCTATCTAACTTGAAGGCTAACAGTCAAAACAAACACAGCCTAAATGTTTTTTAAGCTGCTTAATCCACTGTCACAATCCCATTGAAATTTGATATAAAAAAAAAAAGTTAGTGATTCTGCTCTCCCCTCCCTTAATCCCTTGACCGTCACAACCCCAAATCCTGAGGCGTCTCCTGGTGTCGAAAAGTTTTTGAAAAAAAAAAACTTATGAAATGATAGAGAATCTTTTCCCGGTGGTAATGGCACCAAAAGAACGAAATTTGATGGGAAACTGACAGAATACTCTCTCGTGAAGTTAGCGACCTTAACGATATTTACAAATTGCCAATTTTGCCCACTTTGAGCCCTATTTTCGGCTAATTCCATTGCTCCAGTCAACCAAATTCATAGCTATTTCTTTAGAACTCCATTTTTTCTATTGACTGAGTACAAGAAACTGCCCATTTACCAATTTCAACTACTCAGTAACATGGTCAGAAATTTGCAGTTTGGCCAATTTCACAAAAATTTAAAAATGACAATTTCAAAATAGGGTCCAGAATGAACAATGCAGACATTCCTGGCTCTAAAATAACATTTTCTTTGTTCATCAGTCACATCTCCAGGCCCCTCTGATATTACTCTTGCTTTCTATTTTGAATTTTTATTCAAACAAAAAATATAAAATTTACAGTTATGCAGACTACTGCAGTATTGTAATAACTGTATAAATAATGTCAACCCATTCATGACTGCATATTAGAATGGCTAGTTGGACATTTATTGGACAATGACATTATTAGTTTACCTTTGAACAAAGGCAAAAGTCAAACATTTCCTCTACTTTGAGCTCCATTTCAAGGTTCTTTTCATAGTAAAACCAATCAAAATCACCTCTATTTCTATAATATGTTTTCCATTCTATCAAATGAGACTAAGAAAATGAGAATACAACAATAAATACTATACGAAAATAGACTACAAAGTCGGCATTTTAACTAAAAAAAACGGTCGGAGTTTTTTTGTCTCGTTATGCACTGCATGCTGCAGGATTTTTTTTATATGGTGCACACTGACCACACAGACCCATTCTGTCACATGTGGGCCTACCAGCTTTCTCCTGCTTAATTTTAAGCCGCTAGAATTTGAGTATATGTACGTCAAACACAGTGGCTCGTAAGACTTATATATTCGACCAAAACAGTCAAAGGGTTAAGTGATCTGTTAAATGGAGGGTTTACTGTAGTAAAAATACCCCAAGACACTACTAAAGTCACCTTCAGACTTCACAATGAGGCAGCCATTAATAATTTCACAACAGCAGTAACAAACATTGACTGGCACACTGAGCTAGAAATCTATACAGATACTGACGAATGTTTTAATAATTTTCTAAAAAAGACCCAATACCTTTATAACAAGCACTGCCCTAAAAAAACTAAACAGATGACAGCTAAGAGACTGAACAGTCCCTGGCTAACACCCAGCATTCTCAAATCCATAAATACAAAACACCGATATGAAAAACAGTACAGAATGGGTCACATAACCAGAGACCAAACAAAACGTTAATCGTCAATCCTAACCAGCCTGATAAGAAGGGCAAAAAAATTGTATTATGAGAACAGATTATCCAACTTACGAGGTGATATAAAAGACCTGGAAGACCCTATCAGAAATTCTGGGAACAAAAAAGATATCACGACATAGCGAAATAAAATTAGCAAAATCAGATGAACCCCAACTCCCACCAACAGAAACAGCAAACAGACTCAATGATTTCTTCTCCACTATAGGTCAAAACCTTGCCAATAAAATCCCAAGCTCAGATACCCCACCAAATGACTACCTCACTGGCAACTACCCGAACACACTGTTCCTAGCTCCGACTAACCCATACGAAGTCTCCCTAATTATCAACGCACTGAAAAACAAGGCAGGAGATTAATACCTTACCACCCTTTATATACAAAAAAGCATCACAAGTACTATCACCAATCATTGCAACACTCTTTAACAAATCCATTGAATCCTCCACCTTCCCTACAGTTCTCAAAATAGCAAGGGTCACCCCGATCCATAAAGGAGGAGACCAAACAGAGTTGAATAACTATAGGCCAATATCCAATTTACACCCTCTCTCAAAAATCTTCGAAAAATTAATTCATAAACGAATCTACTCCTACCTCATCCCCCAAAACATTCTCAACCCCTGCCAATTTGGATTCAGGCCTAATAAAAATACTAATGATGCCATTTAACATGCTAGAACATATATACACTGCAATAGAGAAAAAAGAAGTCCCACTGGGGATCTTCATTGACTTACGTAAAGCTTTTGATACAGTTGACCATGACTTGCTCCACGTAAAATTGTCACACTAGGGTATTAGAGGGCACTCCCTCAACTACCTCAAGTCTTACCTCAGCAACAGAAGCCAATATGTGTACGCAAATGGGGCAAGCTCTTCCGCACAACCAATTACAGTTGGTGTCCCACAGGGAAGTGCCCTTGGCCCTCTTCTCTTTCTCCTATACATAAATGACCTACCAAATGCTTTGCAATTACTCAAACCCACACTTTTTGCAGATGACACTACATACGTCTTCTCTCACCCGAGCCCAGTCACGCTAGCCAATACTGTAAACACCGAATTACAGAAAATATCTACCTGGATGAGGACTAACAAACTTAAACTAAACATTGACAAAACCTACTTCATTCAGTTTGGTAACAGAGCTACAGATGTACCTCTTAACATAACAATAAACGGATCACCTATCACAAAGCTAACAGAGGGAAAATTCCTAGGAATCCACCTCGATAATAGACTCAAATTTCATACACATATACAACAAATTTCTAAGAAAATTTCCAAGACTGTAGGCATACTATCGAAGATACGGTACTATGTTCCACAGTCAGCCCTCCTGGCCCTTTATCACTCTCTTATTTACCCCTATCTCACCTATGGAATTTGTGCATGGGGGCTCAACAACAATTAACCATCTCAGACCACTAATTACCCAACAAAAGGCTGCAGTTAGAATGATAACAAATTCTCACTACAGGCAACACTCCACCAATATTCAAAACACTCAACCTACTCACCATACAAAACATCCATACTTATTATTGCACCTATTACATACATAGAACACTTAACTCTGATATTAACCCTCCCCTCAAACATCTCCTTGGCAACCTCAACAGAACACATGACCATAACACAAGGCACAGATCACTCTTTGATGTTCCTCGTGTCCATCTCACGCTATGCAAAAACTCAATGCACATAAAAGGCCCTAAAATCTGGAATTCATTACCTGTAAATATAAAAGAAACACTACCTGTTTATAAATTCAAGTCTCTTCTCAAAGATCACTTACTCACTCAAAACCAAATAAATACTGAATAACTGAACCTTATAAATTGTATATTCTATATGTTACTCACAATTATATCACACAAATGTTAAACCTAGGACCCAATCTAACTTTATTATTTTTTAACGATAAATACACTACCTTAACAGAATACTCCATTCGACTGAATGTACAGCAATGCAAGCAACCATATGACCTGTCTCTGTAATACTCATTTGTGCTTCATAGAAATTATATCACACAAATGTTCTAGGATCCCAATCTAACTTTATTAGCTTTTTTTAACCCCGGAAAAATTACCTAACAGAATACTCCATTCGACTGAATGTACAGCAATGCAAGCAACCATATGACCTGTCTTTGTAATACTCATTTGTGCTTCATAGGTATCTGTTTACAATAATGATTTATCACTGATTTCATCATTGCTTAGTTAATCTTAAGTTAATTTTAAGCCAGCCCGTAATGCTATGCATATAAGTGGCTTTGGCATGCTGCTCTTACCTGTATTTTTTGTACCTCTGTAAGTATGCTTAAATTACTAAATAAATAAATAAATAAATCTTTTAACCCTTTCAGGGTCGACAGGCCCTCTCCCAGACTTGTTCTCAACATCGAAAAATATTTAAAAAAAAAAAATTATTTTTTCTTATGAAAAGTTTTTTTTCTAAACTTTATAGGCTAAAAAAAATTTTTGCCATCAATACTTGCTGAGATATGGAGGTGTGAAGTTGACAGAAAGTGAACCGCATACGGCAACATCGCCAACTGCCGGTCACCCGGTAATCGTTTATCTTGTTTATTCTACTTTTTTCGATTATTTTTTAATTTTTTTTTTCAAGTAACTTTTATGGCCTGTGAGACCAATATGAGCACTATTTTGTAAGTTTTTACTCTTTCTATACAACACAATAACTGCACAAACACTGTTCTCACTATATTGTTTACAAAACTTGTTTACACAAATGAACAATATAAAATGTTGTTTATTACTATTTTTCTATATTTTATATGCACATATGCAGTCACAGGACGTGTTTCTAGAAGTTCTGCAGCCTGTGGAAGTCTTTGAAACATGGTGTCAGGCACAGTGGTGTTTTACACTCCTCACACATAAAACGAGTGTCTCTGCGTTGTTGTGGGCATTTTTTTTGTATGTGTGCAGATGTAATACCTCTTCTGAGCCTTTTTCTTGAAAGAAGTAGCAGGCAGTTTTATTAGGAAGTGATCACCATGCCTCAGATGAGAAGATAGTTGCTGATAATTTTGTGGGTGGTTCTCTATTGCAGGTGTTCCATGGTACTTGAATACTATTTGTCTGATGACAGACAAACAAAATTTGCCATATGGTAGTTTGTTTCTGGTCTTCATGTTATACACATTATAAGCATTGAGCATGGAAATGTCCAGAATATGGAAAAAGAGTTTTATGTACCACTTATAACTTTTGCAAACACAATCGGCAAACCCAATCTGCATGTCACATTTGTCCACTGAGCGCATATTGAGGGTGTAGTCCATCACACCTTCAGGTTTTAGAATGGGTTCATTGGTCTCTCTATTCTGCCTGCCAGTGTTTGTCATTTCGTTAGGGTGAACTGACGACAAGTGTGACATCTCGTTTGTCATGCCACCGAAATGCCATGATGTCATTGGCAGCAAACGCCTGCACCTCACCTCTATGAGAACCAGCGTCAAACCTGGGCAAGTGCTTACGATTTCCACACACTGTGCCACACACATCTGTCATGTTTACTCGCAAAAAATCACTGAGTGAGGGGCTTGTGTACCAGTTATCAGTATATAATATATGCCCCTTACCAAGATATGGTTCCATCATTGTTCTAACAACATCACCTGAGATGCCCAATAACTTGCTGGTATTTTGCAATGTATTACTTCCAGTGTACACAGTAATATCCAATACAAGATCACTGTAGCAGTCACAAAGCACAAACAACTTTATGCCAAAGCATTTCCTCTTGCTTGGTATGTATTGCTTGAATGACAGTCTTCCTTTGAACAGAATCAAAGAAGGGATAAAAATACATTGAATTTCTGTTTCAGATACACACACATTCCTAATCTTGTATAACCTGCCGTTTCTGTCAGGCCTGGTTTTGTCTGAGAAGTGAAGCGTACATAATAGTAGCACAAATCGATTCGCTCGCATTATATCACTGAAACCTGGGGTTGCAATCAGGCGGTCTGTTGACCAGTATGATTTGATACTGTGCTTATACACATGTGGCATAAGCATTATTGTGGCCAAGAAAAGATACATTTCAGCCGCTGATGTAGGCGTGATTTTGGTGAAAGTATTAAGTTTGCCATGGTGTACTCGAAGTATCTGTTGCTTTCCCTGACAATAATTTCCATCAGGGGTTCGTCAAAGAATAACTCGTAACATTCTAGTTCATTGGCATTGTTCCCATTGTCAGCTTCCTGTGTACAGTAGATGGTCGACGTATTCCATTTTCTCTTGAAAAGATAGAGAATCTTTCATCAAATGTGATGGGATGTTACGGATCGGCGGCCCACTTTGAACAAACTAGTCGACAAAAAACATGTCAGCATTTTTTCCTGCCAATCCAGTGGTCAGGTGCAATTTCAAAAGATGCTGGAATGAGTACTGCACTAAAATGACATTTCCTCTAGTCATTAACAGGCTTTCCACTTTGGTTGTGGTTGTGGAGGCACTGGTGTGGTGGGCTTGGCACGATTTGGGGGATGGTGGCTCAATTTCAAGGTTGTAGTTCAGCTGAGGAAAATACAGCAGCTGTGGAAAAAGTTTTTTTTTTTCTCATTATGGTGTGCTGCAGCATGACCACATAGCCCACTGCTTTCTCCCACTGGTGCCTCACGCGTAAGACGTACTGGAAAACCCTCAAAGGGTTAACCACCACTGAGGCAGCAGTGTGGGTGGCAGCATGGCCCACTGCTGGTGCCTCACGGCTGGCACCACCACTACCACCACCATGTACATTTTCCATCCCAATTGCAACACTTATCATCTTCGTTTTCATTGTCTGTTTCTGTCGCACAGCCATGGGATGTACTCCGAGATGTACTCCTTCCCCGTGGAATAGCATATGGCACACTACCAGAGCGCATATACCATCGTATATACTGACGCTTCACTATCGCTACTGGAACTGTTTTCAAGAGCTTGTAGTTCATATTCACTATCACTTTCATCATTGCTCACAGCTGAGTCCTGGCTATGGGAAAATAGGAGTTTCCTCTTTCGTTCCGGTACAACCGAACATGAACAAGATGGCCCAGCACCAGAGGTGGAAGGTTGAGGGTCATCTGGATTTTCTTCACCATTACTGGTATTATGGTCATTAGTTTTGGTCACAACCTCGTCAAAACCTTGAAACTCCTCTTCACTGGCAATTCCATCTGTATTAGAACTGTCACTGGGGAACAAAAGTGTCCCAATTCGCCAAGGAGTGAGGAGTTTTTTACCACGAGGCATGGTGAACAAGGTGTACTAAAATGGCGTTCCCACAATGCACCACTGGGTCCTCGATTTTTTTTCCTACCATGCACACTGACCACGCAGACCCATTCTCTCACATCTAGGCCTACCAGCCTTTTCCCCGCTAGATTTGAAGGCGCTAGAATTTATGCGTACTAGTATGTCAACCCTGGCGCGTAAGCCATACTAGTATGTACATCAGAAACCCTGAAAGAGTTAATGTATAGTTTCACAACTCTCTTATCTATTTACAGTACCAAAATTCCCATGTTAATCCCTTTTATAAGACTGTTCTTGTAGTTAAGCATAAGTAAATAATATTATTATTATTATTATATTTGGCCATACTCGTCTTACTCATGGATATCTCATGGAGAGGCGCCCTGCTCCTCTCTGTGAGAATTGCCAAGCTCCATTATCAGTCAGCCACATTCTGTTGGACTGCCCACTTTATCAACGAGCACGCAGAATTTACCTCCATCGTCGTCTTCGCTCCGCTGCTCTCTCTTTACCTTCCCTTCTCGCTGATGGACCCACCTTTCATCCGGACTCTCTCATTGACTTTTTGACAACAACTGACTTGCTTCACAAATTCTGATACCTTCAGCCCTTTCTACTTCAATCTCTTGCTACCCTCTACCCCCGTACTATCCCCTGCCCCGCTGTTTTCTGTAACCTGCTGATCATCCCTCCTCCCTTCTGCCATCCAATACCCTCGCTTCCTTCTCTACCCTGCAGCGCTGTATAGCCCTTGTGGCTTAGCACTTCTTTTTGATTATAATAATAATATTATTATATTATTTTCTCAGTTTGTTGGGTTATCTTGTTCAAACTTGGGCAGCGTATGATGGAAACATACTTCTTAACGTACACCAAAAATGAAAGAAATCAGACCATAAATAGTGGACTTCTCAGCCATTAGCGGCCGCTTAGCGGTATATTTTTGTATGTTTTTATGGTTATATTCTCATTTTTTCGGTCTCATTTGATAGAATGAAAGATATATTACAGAAATAGATATGATTTTGATTGGTTTCATGATGAAAAGTACCTTGAAATTGCGCTCACAGTAGCGAAAATGTTCTATTCTTTAGCGAATCTCAAGAGTAAACAAATACCGTCCAATACCTGTCCGCCTGCCAGTCTAAATTCCAGTACGGAGTCAAGAATGGATTGACATTATTTATACAATTTTTACAATAATGCAGTAGTCTGCATAACAGTAAATCTTCTAAATTTTTTTTTTTTTTTTTTTAATAAAAATTCCAAATGGTAAGCAAGAGTAATATAAGAGGGGCCTGCAGCCGTGACTAATGAACAGAGAAAATGTTATTTTAGTGCCAGGAATGTCTGCATTGTTTATTCTTGACCCTATTTTGAAATTGGAATCTGTTGAAATTTGTGTGAAATCGGCCAAATTGACAATTTCTTACCACTTTATTGGGTAGTTGAAATAAGTGAATGGGCGGTTTCTCGTACTCAGTTGACAGACTAGAAGTAAATAAGTTTATCAGGTATACACAAATACAGTTACATAGATTATCATACATAGCAGTGTATGTATAGAGAACCTAGGATAACCCAGAAAAGTCAAAGTGACTTATTTCCAGTACCTGGCTTGGGCTTGCCATATATGATTTTTGGTAAATATTTTATTTTCTCAGTTGTTTGTTGGGCTATCTCATTGAAACTTGGGCAATGTATGATGGAAAGATGCTCCTTAACATACAACAAAAATAAAAAAGACGGACGATAAATAACGGAGTTCACTTCTCAGCCATTAGCCGCCTCTTTGCAGTATATTTTCGTATGGTTTTTATGGTTGTATTCTCATTTTTTGGACTAATTTGATAGAATGGAAGATATATTACAGAAATAGACATGATTTTGATTGATTTCATGACGAAAAGTACCTTGAAATTGAGCTCAAAGTAGCGGAAATGTTCGGTTTTTGTCGATGTTCAATGAACTGTGTAAGTCAAGTTGGTTAATTTTATTAAGTGTATTCTAACCTAACCACTCTGTAATTCGGCAAACTCAGTAATCTGGCACACTACAGGTCCCAATGATACTGGATTTGTGATGGAGGACCTGTACAATAATACATTAGTATATACTGCAGTTAATTTTTATGCAGTTATAATTTAATATTGCATCTTTACATTTGTTTGCATTTCTCTCAGCTGCAAATGGTGCCTTGTACAATCTGTAAATGTTTGTAGATATGTGTGAGTTTTGATAAATTTGTGTATATTTTATGGTAGTAAATGATAAAATAGACTGGTATCTACATATATTTTATGCATTCATTACATACCTAACTTTTTCTTAATTATTTTATACTTCTAGGCTACATGATTCATCTGCGAGTTTTTTCAAATTGTTACAAATCTTCAAAAAATTTTCCAGTATATTTATTGAAAAAAATCTGTGTACAAGTGTACCTGCACACTTGAAACCTGTGTTGTTCAAGGGTCAACTGTATATATGAATGTTTTATATCAGGGCTTGGACTTGACAAGTTGTCAGGATCTGTTGAAAACATCTAAATTATTACAACTGGGTCACCAGCTGATGCTTCGGTTTCAGAGTTCAGTAAATGTTGAGTAACTGTTATATACTAAGTTTATTAGTTACATTATCATTTAAATATTGAGGTATCTATTTTATTGTAGATAGATCTACATTATTGTTTTTCTCTCCCAATACAGAGTACTGAAAATGATTTTTTTCAAAGTTATTATAAAGATCCAGATATTGCACCTAAAACTTCCAATGGTTCCAAGTATGAAGTTGGCTATGTGAAGACCATTCCAGAGCAATTTCCTTGTGACCAAACTATAGTCTTGGTAAGTGGAATACCATCTTATGTTTGTGACTGCAAGTTAGAGTATCTAGAAAATAAATAATTGCACTTTAGTTATAATAGAGAATTGGTGTGTGTGTGTTAGGTTAGTTTGGGGACTTGATATACTGACCAGTTTTATGCAAACTACACATTACAGTATCTCAAGAATGCTTCTTGACCATGAGATAAAATTTTTGTGCCATGCTACTGCAGCTGTTACAGTATATAGGAATTGTTACATTAACACATTGCAATGATTTTTGCTAACATGAATGAAATCTGATATTAGATCAGAGGGAGGAGTTTGGAGGAAGTAAATGTGTTCATATATTTGGAAGTGAGCCTGTTGGCAGATGGTTCTGTAAGAAACTGAAGTGAGCCATAAAATAGATGAGGGGGAGAAAAGGTGGGTGGTGTGTTGAGACAAAGCAATATCCATGGAGGAAGAAACAGGAATGTACTAGAATATAGTGGTACCAACACTGTTATATTGGTGTGAAGCACGAATTTTAGACATTGTAGTGAAGAAGCCAGAAGTAGTGGAGATGTATTTGAGGGTGGTGTGTGGCTTGAATATTATGCAGAAAATTAGAAGCAGGGAGAGTAGAAGGTGTGGGGTTACTAAAAGTATAATTAAGGGTGGCTGAGGAGGTGTTGTTGAGGGGTTTGGGCATTTAGAGAAGATGGAACTGAATAGGATGTCCCAGATTTTCGTTTGGCCGACTTCATGGGACTGAAAAATTACCTGGGTGGGCAAAATTGGGATGTTCTGACTATGGGTCAGGTAGGTGATCTTGGTTGCCAATATGACGTTTTTCAGAGCATAGTTCTAGCTGCCCAGACAACTTTTGTTCCGAGTAGGGAAATTAGATCTAACAAAAATGATCCCAAATGGATGAACAATAGATTAAAACATCTCATTGGTCAAAAGAGAGGCATATATTGGCGTATCAAAAGAGGGGATGGGCAGTTAAGAAATCAATTTATTCAATTAAAAAAGAGAGAAATAAAGAAAATAAGAAAAGCAAAAAGGGATTATGAGGCTAAGGTCACAAGGGATTCAAAGACTAACCCAAAAGGGTTCTTTCAGGTATACAGAAGTAAGTTTAGGGACAAGGTTGGCCCACTTAAGAGTAACTCTGGTCAGATCACTGACAGTGATAAGGATATATATGAAATTCTCAATACCTACTTCCTCTCAGTTTTCACCCAGGAAAATACTAGCGATATTCCTGAAATAATAGATTATCTAGAACAGGATGATGATAAACTATGCACGATTGTGGTAACTAGTGACATGGTCCTCAGACAAATAGAGAAACTAAAACCTAACAAATCCCCTGGTCCTGATGAACTGTTTGCAAGGGTGCTAAAGGAATGTAAAAAGGAACTTAGCATACCTTTGGCTAATCTTTTTAACATATCACTACAAACTGGCATAGTGCCTGATAAGTGGAAAATGGCAAATGTAATAACTATTTACAAGGCAGGTGACAGGTCCTTGGCTTCGAACTATAGACCAATAAGCCTTACCTTCATAGTGGGAAAATTTATGGAATCTATAATTGCCGAAGCAATTCATAGCCATCTTGATAGGCACAGATTGATTAATGAATCTCAACATGGTTTTACAAAGGGGCGTTCCTGTCTTATGAATTTACTAACTTTTTTCACTAAGGTGTTTGAAGAGGTAGATCATGGTAATGAATATGATATTGTGTATATGGACTTCAGTAAGGCTTTCAATAGAGTTCCACACCAGAGGCTATTGAGGAAACTTAAGGCACACGGAATAGGAGGAGAAATTTTTTCCTGGGTAGAGGCATGGCTGACAAATAAGCAGCAGAGAGTTTGCATAAATGGGGAGAAATAAGAATGGGGGAACGTCACAAGCGGTGTTCCTCAGGGGTCAGTGTTGGGCCCGTTGTTCACAATTTACATAAACGACATAGATGAGGGAATAAATAGTGACATAGCAAATTTGCTGATGACACCAAAATAGGCCGTCCAATCCATTCTAATGAGGACACTAGAGCGCTCCAGGATGATCTGAATAGACTGATGCAATGGCCGGAGAAGTGGCAGGTGCAGTTTATTATTGACAAATGCAAAGTTCTAAATGTTGGACAGGTAAATAACCATGCCACATATAAACTAAATAATGTAGATCTTAATACTACTGATTGCGAAAAGAATTTAGGAGTTCTGGTTAGCAGTAATCTAAAACCTAGACAACAGTGCATTAGTGTTTGCAATAAAGCTAACAGAATTCTTGGCTTCACATTCAGAAGTATAAATAATAGAAGTCCTCAGGTTGTTCTTCAACTCTATATATCCTTGGTTAGGCCTCATTTAGACTTTGCTGTTCAGTTCTGGTCACCATATTACAGAATGGATATAAATGCTCTGGAAAACATACAGAGGAGGATGACAAAGATGATCCCATGTATCAGAAATCTTCCCTATGAGGATAGACTGAGGGCCCTGAATCTGCACTCTCTCGAAAGGCGTAGAATTAGGGGGGATATGATCGAGGTGTATAAATGGAAAACAGGAATAAATAAAGGGGATGTAAATAGCGTGCTGAAAATTTCCAGCCAAGACAGGACTCGCAGCAATGGTTTCAAGTTGGAAAAATTCAGATTCAGGAAGGATATAGGAAAGCACTGGTTTGGTAATAGAGTTGTGGATGAGTGGAACAAACTCCCGATTACAGTTATTCAGGCTAAAACGTTGTGTAGTTTTAAAAATAGTTTAGATAAATACATGGGTGGGTGTGAGTTGGACCTGACTAGCTTGTGCTGCTGGGTCTGGTGCCGTGCTCCTTCCTTGATTGTAAGTGACCAGACTGGGTGGGTCATTGGGCTAATCTGGGGGGGGGGGAGTCATTGGGCTAATCCAGGGAGGGGGGACATGGACCTGCTCTGCATGAGTCAGTAGGCCTGTTGCAGTGTTCCTTCTTTCTTATGTTCTTATGTTCTGCAGTGGGGGAAAGGACATGTTGGAGGGATGTGTAAAAGATAATTTGGTGCTAGGGGCTTGAACATACAAGCCTGTGTAAGCTTGTAAGGTCTGATTGAATAGAGGCAAGTGGTTTTTATGACGACATACCATTAGAGAGTGAGAAAAGTAACATTGGTGAAGGGAACCAGGGACACCAGTTAGCCTGACTTGAGTCCTGGAGGTGGGAGGATGTTGCTCTTTCGAGGTCCATCTGCACTGTAATGCCACCACGCTTCTGGCAAGACAAAAATTGAAAGAAGGATGGTGAATGTTTTTTTCTCATTTTTGATCACACTACTGCCTTGGGATATAGCTGGAGTGTTTAAAATAAATAAATAATAGTAATACACTGAGATTTCCATTAGATAACAATATCACTGTATGATGAGCTTAGTTGCCCTCAGTGACTAACGAGAAATGAAAATCTTTATTCCTTAGGAACATACATAGAAGTTAAAAATGGGATTTGGAATGTATTTGGTTGTAGTTTTGATACAAATAAAAGTTGATGCAATTGGGTTTGAAAGAAATCATTTTATAATGCAAAACATTTCAGGCAGACTAATCTGCTCATGAAAGGTGATCATTTTATGTTAAATCATCATTATTGCTGCATATAAGATATGATTTTCGCAGGTTTTGCTAGACTTCCATTTTTTTTAAGTTGCCTAGGTCATCCTTCATGAATAATGCAAATTTAATTAGGGTAAAGAAAATGGAGATGGGGGGGGGGTAGAGGTAGTAGTAGTATTAACCCTTTCACGGTCAAGACCCCTAATCTCAAACTTGCTCTTAGGGTCAAATAATTTTCAGAAAAAAAAAATTTAAGAAATGGTAGAGAATCTTTTTCTGAAGGTAATGAAACAAAAAGTACAAAATTTGATGGAAAAACTTATGGAATTATGGTCTCACAAAGTTAGCAGTCTCGGTGATATTAGTGCATTGGCGATTTTGCCCACTTTGAGCCCTATTTTTGGCCAATTCCATTATTCCAGCTAACGAAACTCATAGCTATTTTGCTAGTATTCCTTCTATTCTATTTACCTATTTCAATGACCCAGTAGAGTGATCAGAAATTGGTAATGTGGCCAGTTTCATGCAAAATTCCAAAATTGCCAATTTAAAAATAGGGTCCAGAATAAACAATATTAAGACATTCCTGGCATTAAAAAAAAACATTTCCTCTGTTCCTTAGTCACTTCTCCAGACCTATCTTATATTATAAGAACATAAGAAAGAAGGAACACTGCAACAGGCCTACTGACCCATGCGAAGCAGGTCCATTTCCCCCCCCTGGATTAGACCAATGTCCCCCCCCCCCCTCCCCCCCCGGATTAGACCAATGACCCACCCAGTCTGATCATCTCCACTCAAGGATGGAGCACTGCACCAGACCCAGCAGCACAAGCTAGTCAGGTCCAACTCACACCCACCCACACCCACTCATGTATTTATCTAACCTATTTTTAAAACTACACAACATTTTAACCTGAATAACTGTAATTGGGAGTTTGCTCCACTCATCCACAACTCTATTACCAAACCAGTGCTTTCCTATATCCTTCCTGAATCTGAATTTTTCCAACTTCAAACCATTGCTGCGAGTCCTGTCTTGGCTGGAAATTTTCAGCACGCTATTTACATCCCTTTATTTATTCCTGTTTTCCATTTATACACCTCGATCATATCCCTCCTAATTCTACGCCTTTCGAGATTTTGCAGATTCAGGGCCCTCAGTCTATCCTCATAGGGAAGATTTCTGATACATGGGATCATCTTTGTCATCCTCCTCTGTACGTTTTCCAGAGCATTTATATCCATTCTGTAATACGGTGACCAGAACTGAGCAGCATAGTCTAAATGAGGCCTAACCAAGGAAATATAGAGTTGAAGAACAACCTGAGGACTTCTATTATTTATACTTCTAGATATGAAGCCAAGAATTCTGTTAGCTTTATTGCGAACATTAATGCACTGTTGTCTTGGTTTTAAATTACTGCTAACCAGAACTCCTAAATCCTTTTCGCAATTAGTAGTATTAAGATCTACATCATTTAGTTTATATGTGGCATGGTTATTTACCTCTCCAACATTTAGAACTTTGCATTTGTCAATATTAAACTGCATCTGCCACTTCTCCAACCATTGCATCAGTCTATTCAAATCATCTTGGAGTGCTCTAGTGTCCTCATTAGAATGAATTGGACGGCCTATTTTGGTGTCATCAGCAAATTTGTTTATGTCGCTATTTATTCCCTCATCTATGTCGTTTATGTAAATTGTGAACAACGGGCCCAACACTGACCCCTGAGGAACACCGCTTGTGACGTTCCCCCATTCTGATTTCTCCCCATTTATGCAAACTCTCTGCTGTCTATTTATCAGCCATGCCTCTACCCAGGAAAACATTTCTCCTCCTATTCCATGTGCCTTAAGTTTCCTCAATAGCCTCTGGTGTGGAACTCTATCGAAAGCCTTACTGAAGTCCATATACACAATATCATATTCATTACCATGATCTACCTCCTCAAACACCTTAGTGAAAAAGTTAGTAAATTCGTGTAAATTCGTTAGTAAATTCGTGTTGAGATTCATTAATCAATCTGTGCCTGTCAAGATGGCTACGAATTGCTTCAGTTCGGCTTGGATATTATGCTTGCTTTCCATTTTTAATTTCTATTCACACACAAAAAATAAAGATTTACTGTTATGCAGACTACTGCATTATTGTAATACAGCCTCTCCTTGCTTAGCGATGTACTCGTTTACCTATGCCTTAGACTTATGACGGGCTCTCTGACCAGTATTCATACCTAAATAATCGTCATCTACCCGTCCTCGTCCCAGCATGACATTCTTCAGGTCACCGTGCGTCACTCACACCTCACTCTCCGCCTATATATATAATGTCTTTCTATCTCTATATGTTAGAAGTGATCAAGGTCATAGTGTTTGCTTACATGTCTTTCTAAACCAGCTTATCGGTATTTATTACCAAGGTTTATTTTTTTTATTATTAACACACTGGCCAATTCCCACTAAGGCAGGGTGGCCCGAAAAAGAAAAACTTTCACCATCATTCACTCCATCACTGTCTTGCCAGAAGGGTGCTTTGTAGGTAGTAGGTTGGTAGACAGCAACCACCCAGGGAAGTACTACTGTCCTGCCAGATGACTGTGAAACAGAAACCTGTAACTGTTTTGCATGATGGTAGGATTGCTGGTGTCTTTTTCTGTCTCATAAACACGCTAGATAACAGGGATATCTTGCTACTCCTACTTACACTTTGGTCACACTTCACAGACACGCACATGCATATATATATACATACATCTAGGTTTTTAATACTTGACGTGCTGTTGGAGTGTGAGCAAAGTAACATTTATGAAGGGATTCAGGGAAACCGGCAGGCCGGACTTGAGTCCTGGAGATGGGAAGTACAGTGCCTGCACTCTGAAGGAGGGGTGTTAATGTTGCAGTTTAAAAACTGTAGTGTAAAGCACCCTTCTGGCAAGACAGTGATGGAGTGAATGATGGTGAAAGTTTTTCTTTTTCGGGCCACCCTGCCTTGGTGGGAATCGGCCAGTGTGATAATAAAAAAAAAAAAAAAAATCTAGGTTTTTCTCCTTTTTCTAAATAGCTCTTGTTCTTCTTTATTTCTTCTATTGTCCATGGGGAAGTGGAAAAGAATCTTTCCTCTGTAAGCCATGTGTGTCGTATGAGGTGACTAAAATGCCAGGAGTGATGAGCTAGTAACCCCTTCTCCTGTAGACATTTACTAAAAAAGAGAAGAAGAAAAACTTTATAAAACCAAGGTTTATACCATACCTAAATAATGTATATTAGAGCTGATTTCCTCTATTCTGTTTATTTCCGAGTACAGTACACTACTGTATAAACATTTAAAAATACAGTGGAACCTCAAAAACCGAACTTAATCTGTTCCAGGAGCTAGTTCTAAATTCGAAAAGTCTGAAATTCGAAGCAATATTTCCCATAAGAAATAATGGAAATACAATTAATCCATTCCAGAAACCCAAAAATATTCACATAAAAAATACATTTTATAGAGATTAATTACAGTTTTACATACAACAAATACAGTGGACCCCCGGTTAACGATATTTTTTCACTCCAGAAGTATGTTCAGGTGCCAGTACTGACCGAATTTGTTCCCATAAGAAATATTGTGAAGTAGATTAGTCCATTTTAGACCCCCAAACATACACATACAAACGCACTTATATAAATACACTTACATAATTGGTCACATTCGGAGGTAATCGTTATGCGGGGGTCCACTGTACTATAGTTTTTAATTATGTATAGTAATACATATAAAATAACATTTTTACTTACCTTTATTGAAGATTGGTGATGGCATCTGGAAGATAGGGAGGAGGAGAGAGGGAGTTGGGGTTAGTGTTTGGAAGGAGAATCCCCCTCCATGAGGACTTCAGGTAAAGCCCTCTCTGGGGTTACTTCCCTTCTCTGTCTTTTATTGCTACTAGGGCCAGCTTGAGAGTCACTGCACCCCTGTCTCACAAAATAACTTTCCACAGTCCTCTGTTTCTGGTGCCTCTTTAACATTTCCCTAAAATGGGACATGGTTCTGTCACTGAACTTGTTGCAAAGATGGCTTGTTTCAGCTTGCTCAGGGTGGTACTTCTGCACAAACATTTGGACATCATTCCACTTGGCACAAGTCTCCTTAATCTTTGAAGAAGGCACCTCATCCACTCCCTATATTAACACCTTTTGCAACATCAGCTTCTTTGATTTGTTCTTTCTTTGACAGGATAGAACCGATTGTCGACTTGTTTTTCCCATACATCCTGGCAAGCTCAACAAGTCTCACACCACTCTCATACTTCTGTATTATTTCCTTCTTCACATCTTTGGTGTTTCTCACTTTCTTTACCACAGGGTTACCACTAGCAAGTTTCTTTGGGCCCATGGCAGCTTATTTCACAGTCCCACAAGCACTAAACACAACAAAATACGTAATCGTAAAATGCGTGAATGAGAGCGCAGGTTAGTGTTCACTCAAGCATAAACAAAGCTAGACTGCTCACGGCGCCGCGGGGATGCGGACAGAGCAGGCGGCAGACAGGTCCCGTACCCGGCGGTCCGAATAGGGACACAGTTTGTCCGAAAAAATGATCCTATTTTCGAAATGTTCGATATGTGATACGTTCGATTTTTGAGGTTCCACTGTATACCAGAAATGTTATAAATGGTGCAAAGATGACATTAAAACAATATCAAAGATGGTTCACACAAACTCACTACCATCATAGTATGCTCCTCGTTTAGTGACAAATTTGTTTAATGACGTGGTCTTAGGAACAGAACTCTCTTGTTAAGTGAGGAGAGGTTGTATTGTAATAATTGTATAAATAATATCAGTACGTACATTCGTGAACGCATATTAGACCCACCAGTTGACGTGTATTGGACGTGTAATGTGATTTGTTTACTGTTGAACATTTCTGCTACTTATGAGCTCAATTTCAAGTTATTGTCAGTCCTAAAACTAATCAGATTCATCTCTTTTTCTGTAATATATCTTCCATTCTATCAAGTGAGATCAAGAAACCATGAATACAAGTGAGATCAAGAAACCATGAATACCAAAAACACAGTCAGTTTTTTTCTCATTATGCACTGCGTGTTGCAAGATTTTTTTTTATACATGGTACACACTTACCACATAGACCCATTCTCTCATATCTAGACATAAAGTTACCACTCACGGCTTATCTGGGTGAGATGAGCTCATGACGTACTATGGCACAGACCCCAGTTCTAAACCCATAGAACAACAGTACGGACCTTGAAAGGGTTAAAGAAGACATAAATAATACTGAAAGTATCTAACTAAGACAGGTCTCTCAGCAGTGGATTCAAGTGAGATAATATAGATTTGGAAAGGATATAGGAAAGTACTGGTTTGGCAGGCAAGTTGCCTCCCAGTGTCATTAAGGCAAAAACTTTGGGTAGCTTTAAATATACTTTGCAAGGTTATGTGAGTGGCTGTTGTTGAAGCTTCCTAGCATGAACCAAAAGGCCTACTGCAGTGTTACTTCATTTTTGTGTTTTTTAGCCCTTTCAGGGTTTTCGACATACTAGTACGGCTTACGCACCAAGGTTATTGATGTACTAGAACGTCTGAATTCTAGCGCCTTCAAATCTAGCGAGAGAAAGCTGGTAGGCCTACATATGAAAATATGGGTCTATATGGTCAGTGTGCGCAGTATAAAAAAAAATCCTGCAGCACACAGTGCGTAATGAGAAAAAAAAAACTGTGTTTTTGGATTAAAACAGCAAATTTGCACTGTATTTTCGTATGGTATTTATGGTTGTATTCTAGTTTTTCTGATCTCATTTTATAGAATGGAAGACATATTACAGAAATTAAGATGATTTTGATTGATTTCACAATGAAAAGCACCTTGAAATTGAGCTCAAAATAGCAGAAATGTTCGATTTTTACCAAGGTTCAAAAGTAAACAAATCGTGCCAGGCGTCCAATACACGTCAGCTGGTGAGTCTAATATTCTTTCACAAGTGCACTGATATTATTTATACCATTTCTACACTAATGCAGTGGTTTGCATAACAGTAAATCTTCTATTTTTTGTGAGAATAAAAATTCAAAGTGGAAAGCAAAAGAAATATAAGAGGGGCCTGGGGACGTGACTAGCAAACAAAAAACTTGTTATTTTAGTGCCAGGAATGTCTTTCTTGTTTATTCTGGACCCCATTTCAAAATTGGCATCTTCTGAAATTTGTGTGAAATTGGCAAAATTGCCAATTTCTAACCACTTTATTGGATAGTTGAAATTGGTAAATGGGTTGTTTCTTGTACTCATTTGATAGAAAAAATGGAGTTCTAGTGAAATACGATTTTTGTCGACTAGTACACAGGAATTGGCCGAAAATAGGGCTCAAAGCGGGCGAAATCGCCAATGCGTAAGCATCGGCAAGACCGCTAACTTCACGAGAACATAATTCCGCAAGTTTTCCATTAAATTTCATACTTTTGTTGTCATTGTGATCGGGAAAAGATTCTCTATCATTCCATAAGAAAAAAAAAATTTTTTTTTTTTCCGAAAATTTTTTGACCCTGAGAACAAGTTTAGGAGAGGGCCTCTCGACCCTGAAAGGGTTAGAAGTGCCTGTCTTGCATAGGCTAGTAGACCTACTGAAGGTGCTGCATATGCTTGGGGGGCACCACTACCCATGTTCACCCACTGATTATGCCTTTTTCCCTTCTTTCATTTTTAATTCCTAGCCTAATTACTCTCCAGGCTTTCTCTCTTTAATGTTGTCTATAAAATTGTTTCTTAGTTTTAGCAAATTCTGTTGATATGGACTTGCCCTTTTTCTCATTGCTTCTCGTTTTGCTCTCCCTTACCACTCGCTTAACCTTTCTTACCTCTCTGTGCATTCTATCTTCTCTCTCTCAGTTCTACCTTGTAAAAACTTCTCACATGTTAACATTTTCTTCCTTAAAAGCCTTCTTCATCTTATTCTGCAAATTGCTCCTCTCCCCATCTGCATCCACCCTCTTATATCCATTTTAATATATTGTACAAGCTTTGAATGCAGAGGTAGAGGTATGTCTGTTTTATCTATTTTGACCTAATGTTATAAACGTACTACTAAAATATTAATTAGTAGTAACAATAATTTTTTTATTTTAATTTATTTCAGTAATTGGATCTGCAAGTTCTGTCATCTTATTTAACCCTTTGACTGTCGCAACCCCCAATCCTGAGGTGTCTCCTGGTGTCGCAAAATTTAAAAAAAAAAATTATTTTTTCTTATGAAATGATAGAGAATCTTTTCCCGATTGTAATGACACCAAAAAAACGAAATTTGATGGAAAACTGACGGAATTATGCTCTCGCGAAGTTAGCGACCTCGGCGCTGTTTACAAATCGGCGATTTCGCCCACTTTGAGCCCTATTTTCAGCTAATTCCATTGTTCCAGTCGCCCAAACTCATAGCTATTTCTTTAGAACTCCATTTTTTCTATCGATTGAGTACAAGAAACTGCCCATTTACCAATTTCAGCTACCTAATAATGTGGTCAGAAATTTGCAATTTGGCCAATTTCACAAAAACTAAAAAATATGACAATTTCAAAATAAGGTCCAGAATGAACAATGCAGACATTCCTGGCTCTAAAATAACATTTTCTTTGCTCATCAGTCATGTCTCCAGGCCCCTCTGATATTACTCTTGCTTTCTATTTTGAATTTTTATTCAAACAAAAAATAGAAGACTTACTATTATGCAGACTACTGCAATACTGTAATAATTGTATAAATAACATCAACCCATTCATGACTGCATATTAGAATGGCTAGTTGGACATTTATTGGACAATGGCATCATTTGTTTACTTTTGAACATTGGCAAAAATCAAACATTTCCCCTAGTTTGAGCTCCATTTCTAGGTTCTTTTTATAGTAAAATCAATCAAAATCACCTCTATTTCTATAATATGTTTTCCATTCTGTCAAATGAGACCAAGAAAACGAGAATACAACCATAAATACTTAACGAAAATAGACCACAAATTCGGCATTTTAATTAAAAAAAACGGTCGGAGTTTTTTTTTTCTCATTATGCACTGCGTGCTCCAGGATTTTTTTTATATGATGCACACTGACCACACAGACCCATTCTCTCACATGTGGGCCTACCAGCTTTCTCCTGCTTGATTTGAAGCTGCTAGAATTTATGAGTATACATATATACGTCAAACACGGTACCTCGTAAGACGTATATATACGGCAGCGACAGTCAAAGGGTTAATTGATTTATTAGTTCTAATTAAGAAACATATGCTGTGTATATTCACTTTAAAAAAGCACACTGAATATTGTTTAATAATTTCTGTCAAGAAAATAGTTTGATTTATTGCTGCTCCTGCAGCAACATATTTTAAAGGAAGGGGTAGGGTAGTAGTAGCTAGTATACATAACAAACTCGGAGACTAGTTGCCTTGGTAATTCCAGAGGGTAAATAATAACTCATGATAACCCAAGAAAGCCAAGTCATGTTGCTTGCTGTTTTCTTTGGGTCATTTATAGGTCTTTTCCAAGGTTGCCACCCACAGTGGTTGACTAGATGTATATCTTCTGCTGGGTAACAGGGACAGCAAGTGTTAGGAATCTTACCTATACATTCCCCACCTTGCTCAGGGTCCGATCCAGGTAATTTTGGTTGCGAAGTGCTTTACACAGACAATATACAAGTCCTTGCCAAATATACAAGTCCTTGCCAGTAGTAAAGACTATCTCGAAATTTTAAAATACAGTGGACCCCCGGTTAACGAACTTTTTTCATTCCAGTAGTATGTTCAGGTGCCAGTACTGACCGAATTTTTTCCCATAAGGAATATTGTGAAGTAGATTAGTCCATTTCAGGCCCCCAAACATACACGTACAAACGCACTTACATAAATACACTTACATAATTGGTCGCATTTGGAGGTGATCGTTAAGCGGGGGTCCACTGTACTTTACTTACATATACATATTGTAGTTTCACTCGTTTCTCAGTAGTTAACAAAGTAGTTTACTCTTCCTATCTGTATTACCTCATATAATGAGTGTTGTAATTTGCTCCTTGACCTCATTTAGGTAACCCTACTGCACATCTGTATGGTTTACTTTTTTTTTTTTAATTGCTGTACAATAATAATTTTCTTTCATTTCCAGAGTGAAGTTGACATTGAGAATGGGATGATAATGAAAGCTGACTCTGAGGCATTAAAAGCTCAGTTAAATAAGGAAATGAATGCAGAAGAGGAAAAATCAACTCCAGTGACAACAGGTGAAAATAACAAGCTTACTAGTACGTAAATAAGGCATCATGTGGGCTCAAACCAGAGTAATCTAGGTTGGGGGTGTCTTGGTGCAGCAGTAGAGGTGAGAGGATGCCATCAGGCTAGTTTCCCTGGTTGAAGCCTACTGGAAGCCTTATTTACACATTTTTTATATTCAAGATATTGTGAAATCCCAGTTTTCAAGCTTCTTGTCCATTCATATCCTTTACATTGCACTACAAGTTATGGACTTAAGTGCTATAATTATAGTCACTCTTCCATCAGTAAAGATTATGCACAACACAGTATGTTACATTACTATCTTTCTCATCTGTATTCTTCTCTTCAAGAAGAGTGCCTTAACCCCTTCAGGGTCCAAGGCCCAAATCTGAAGTGGTGCCCCAGTGTCCAAGAATTTAAAAAAAAAATTTTTTTTTATTTTTTTCTTATGAAATGGTAGAGAATCTTTTTGTGAAGGTAATAAAACAAAAAGTACGAAATTTGATGGAAAATTGACGAAATTATGCTCTCGCGAATTTTGATGTGTCAGCGATATTTACGAATCGGCGATTTTGCCGACTTTGACTCCCATTTTAGGCCAATTACATTATTCCAGTCAACCAAATTCTTAGCTATTTCACTAGTATTACTTCTATTCTATCGACTGAGCACAAGAAATCGCCAAGTCAACTGTTTCAACTACAAATTAAAGTGATCGGAAATTGTTAATTTGGCCAATTTAACACGAAGTTCAAAATATTCCAATTTCAAAGTAGGGTCCAGAATAAACAATGTAGGTATTCCTGGAACTACACTAACATTTCCTCTGTTCATTAGTTACGTTTTGAGGCTTTACAAATAAATTCCATTTTTATTTTTTATTCACATAATGAATTTTTATTCACACCAAAAAATAGATTATTTACTGTTATGCAATACTGTAATAATTGTATAAATATCATCACCATATTTGTGAATGCATATTAGACCCGCCAGTATTAGACGTGTGAGGTCGTTTGTTTACTCTTGACTATCGGCAAAAATTTAACATTTCTGCTACTTTGAGCTCAGTTTCAAGCCATTTCCAGTGCTAAAACCAATCAAAATCATCTCTATTTCTGTAATATGTCTTCCATTCTATCAAATGAGACCAAGAAATTGCAAATACAACTATAAAAAACATACGAAAAAACACTGCAAAGTCTCTGTTTTAATCGAAAAATCATGATTTGTTTTTTTCTCTCATTATACACAGTGTGCTGCAGGATCTGTTTTATGTGGTGCACACATACCACATAGATGTATTCTCTCATATCTAGGCCCAAATGTACCACTCACAGTTTATCAGAGTGAGTTGAGCTCATGACGTAGATCTACGGTTTGGACCCTGAAAGGGTTAATGGTGAAGGGCTCTTGATCCAAGAAATAGAAACCTTCCTTATTTTCCTTGGATCACATCCAGTTACCTCTTGATTTCACTGGTGCTGTATGAGCCCTGTGGTCTTAGCTCTTTCCAACAATGATGATGATCAGCAAACCTTCTGCGTCATTGTCTCTATATCTCCCATTTTATTGTCTTGTTTATAATATTTTTTTAGAATTTCTTGGGAATCATGTCTCTGCATAATTTGCTAGCACTTGATATGAGAGCACATTAATTTAAAGGGCAAAACAAGGTCATATGCAACAAGCACTTCATTACAATACAACACTACTAGATATATCAACAGATGGTACTGTACCAGAGGTACTTAATGGACAGTAACTCAAACATCTCTTTTTGTTAAAATTCAGGAGTGAAAAAGCAAGCAAAAATATTTTAATTACATGAATGTGATCCTTACAAAAGTAAAGCATTAAAAGCATTAAAAAAGAAACATATACAAGGAATGTTTTGGACAATGAGATATAGATAAGAGAATAAATGTCACAAGGAAGAATAGGACCATATATATATAAAAAAAAATCTGGTTATTTTTCCTGTATGAGAACCACCATCACCAGAGGCAGAGGAATTCATGGAATAGAAAAAGAAGATAGACAACTTCTATGACAGCCTTGAAAATCCTACACCAAATATTATCCTTCTTGAAAATTTCAACCTTCTAGATGTTAAATGGAAGAGGGTACACAACTGCAGTATACCAGACACGGTACCTGGAAGCATGTTATTCCAACAGACAAAAACTAGAGAACTGTTAGGGGTCTTTGAAAAGTTTGCTTTAAATCAACAGCTTACAGAAACTGCAGGAAATAAAAATACGTATACACTAGGCTTGACTTTCTTGAATTTTCAAAAAGTAATCAGAGATAATATCAAATACATTATTCTCTGATCACAATCTCATTGAAGTACAGAAACTCTTAGAAATGGCCACAATAAAATGATATTCAGCTATTTTTATTGCAGCAATCAGAAAACTGATTGAGACAAAATAAAGAGCTGTCATCTAGCTGTATCTTCAGACATCACTGTAAGAGCTCAGAACACAAAACCTGTATAAGGTTAGTAAACAATTCAGTAAAAATCTTATTAGAGATACCATTTTCAGAATTCAGTAAAAATCCATGATCAGGAATTAGTAAGTTTTTTTTTTTTACCCTTTCAGGATCGAGATCCATGATCTCAGATTTGCTCTCAGGGTAGAAGAATTGAAGAAAAAAATTATTTTATCTATGAAGTGATAGAGAATCTTTTCAGAAGGTAGTGAAACCAAAATTATGAAATTTGATGGAAAACTCACAGAATTACGCTCGCAAAGTTTGCAGTCTTGGTGATTTAAGTATCAGCGATTTCGCCCACTTGCCAATGCCATTGTTCCAGTCGACCAAATTCATACCTGTTGTGCTAGTATTCCTTCTGTTGATTGAGTATAAGGAACTGCCCATTTACTATTTCAACTACCCAGTAAAGTAATCAGAAATTGGCAATTTGGCCAATTTCATACAAAATTCAGCAGTTGCCAATTTGAAAATAGGGTCCAGAATAAACAGTGTAGACATTCCTAGCACTAAAAAATTTCCTGTTCCTTAGTCACATCTCCAGGCCCCTCTTGCATTACGCTTAGTTTCCATTTTGAATTTTTATTTACGCAAAAAATAGAAGATTTACTGTTATGCAGACTACTGCACTATTGTAATAATTGTATAAATAATGTTAGTGCATTCTTAAATGCATATTAAACTGGCCATTTGGAAGTGTATTAAATGAGTGACGTCATTTGTGTACTCTGGAATATTGGCAAAACTCGAACATTTCTGCTAATTTGAGCTCAGTTTCAAGCTATTTTCAATCTTGAAATCAGTCATAATATATCTTCCATTCTATCAAATGAAACCAAGAAGACAACCATAAAACTCATATGAAAATACACTGCAAAGTTGCTGTTTTAAACCAAAAGCTTGTTTGCAGTTTTTTTTCTTACGCATTGTGCACTGCAAGATTTTTTTTCTATATAGTGCACACTTACCACAAACCCGTTCTCTCATATCTAGGCCCACATTTACCATTCACAGCTTATCTGCGTGAGCTAAGCTAATGGCATTGTACTACAGGACTGATGCTGGCTTCAAAACCATGATACAATGGGACCGACCCCAAAAGGATTCACACTAGCCGTGTTCCACTGATGCAGGGTGACCTGAGAAAGAGAAACAAAAGGTTTTCTTCTTTTTACATTTAGTAATTTATACAGGAAAAGAGATTACTATCCCATTGCTCCTGGCATTTTAGTCCCCTCTTTATGACACACATGGCTTGTGGAGGAAGAATTCTTCACCAATGTAAATTTATTAATTCAAAAAGATTATTTTAAAATTCAGTACTTTGAAAATCAGTTTACAACTCTAACCTTGTTATTAATATTTATAATCATATCTTTGTTAAAAATAAGATAACATAGTCTGTATGGTACACACATAGCTATCAGAAACCCAAACAAGATACTGGGTTATGAGATCAACAAATTGCTCCACTCCACATCCCACATCACCAAAAAAGTGAACCTAGCAAAAGCCTGCCTCAGTCAACTATTCAGATTCAAAGAATCCCCCTCTTGCATCAAAAAGCACCTTTATAAGACGATGATTAGACCTTTGCTGGAATACCCTCGTGTACCCATGTCACTAACAATTAAATCCAACATGCTACAGCTTCAAAGAGTCCAGAACAGAGCTCTCTGCTTTATCACTGGCACCAAGCTCAGAATCAGGATGGAAGACCTGCACATCCAACAGGAAATCGTTGCAATAAATGTCAGGCTAGATAAACTAAAAAAAGAGACAACTATAAGACATGCAGGAACTCTATATACCAGACAGAGAAAACCATCCTTACCCCAACCAATGAACACTACTGACTACGTAATCAGCACACACACCCACAGAACCCACAGAATGTCCCTCCAACAAAGAGTCCGACACTTCATTCACAAGGAGAACTTCCTAAGACCAAGGATCCTGAGTGACCTCCCTGAAGAAATGGAGATTGGATACCACCAGAACCATTCTATATCCAACAACAAGGATAAATGCACCTCACTGTTGGGAGACTTAATTCTATCAGATTGCACCTTATAACTAACCTTGTAACATCTGCAAACATCCTACGACAGGACACCACCTCAGAAACTGCTTAGCCAACCAACTCCAGGTTAGCAGTCAATTTCCATCAAAGGCTCTACAATTACCATCTGCATCAGCAGCCTTACGACCGACCTCTTGCGCAAAAAAAAAAAAGAAAAAAAGGTAATTGCAAATAGTATACATCCTTCCAACTCGGCAGCATGCTGGTATACAGCTGGTGTAATTGTGTGCACCTGATGGGCAGGAGGTATACCTGTCTTATGAATTTAACATATTCTTGATAGTGTTGAATGATGATGAAAGTATTTTCTTTTTGGGGATTTTTTTTTTCTTTTTTTGGGTCACCCTACCTCAGTGGGAGATGGCCGACTTGTTGAAAAAAAAAAATATTCATGAATACCACAACACACACACACACTTGTATAAATTGCACCAAAGTGGTTAGGCCACTTACCTTTATTGCCCCACCTCCCCCTCCACCCTCCCAACCCTTTCCCATATTTCCATCCTTACCCATCCTTCTTCCTTCCCCATCTCACCAAAGCTCTGGTCATACCTCATACCTTGTAGTCTGTATGTACAGTAGTACCTTGGTACTTGAGCAGCTCCCAACTTGAACAATTTGGTATTCGACTGCTTTGTTCGGTAAAAAAAAATTGCTTGGTAGTCGACCATTTGCTTGGCACTTGACCAAACAAACAACCTTTTTTTTTTTTTTTTTTTTGGTGTCTTTTTTATATTATTTGTATAAATAAGTCACCATAGGACCTAAGAAGATTAGCAATAACAGCCAACCAAAGAGAAAATTGGTTAAGAGTCACAATAGAGATGAAAAAAGAACTCATAGCAAAATATGAAAGCGGTGCCCATGTGTCTGATCTTGCTCCCAAGTTTCGTATGGCGAAATCTATGATCTTTACGATAATAAAAATAAAGAGGGCATTAAAAAGGCTGATGTTGCAGAAAGAATGAAAATGGTTATGAAACAGACCTTCCTCACAATCTTTCACATGTGCCATCAACTCTCCAGTTACAAGTAAAATGAGAATAAATTTCCATTTATTTCATCCATTCATTGTGTTTATTTTTTCTTTTTTTACATTTATGCATGCTAGGCTTGTAAACTTCGTATTAAAATGCTTTTGTAAGTGTATTTTTGGGGGTCTGAGACAGATTAATCTAATTTACATTATTCCTTATGGGAAAAATTTGTTCAGTACTCGAACAGATCAGCACTCAAATAGCCTTCTAGAATGAATCAAGTTCCAGTACTGAGGTACTAATGTACTATGTATCATGTATTTGTAGAAATAATCATCATTATAATCAGTACAATACATCCCTGACTAATGGTCGTTTGAGTTATAAACATTCTCACTCATAATTAGGGAATTTAGATACCAATTAAAAATGATCTGCATAATCAGAAAATGCAGGCTTTAAAAAAAATTTCAACACATTGGCTTTCTCCCATCGAGGCAGGATAACCTAGAAAAGAAAGAAACACTTTCACTATCATTCAACACTTTCACCATCATTCACACATAATCAGTCTTTACAGAGGCGACCAAGTATGACAGTTTAGATGTCACTCCAAACAACCAGTATCCCAAATCCCTCATTTAAAGTGCAGACATTGTACTTCCCACCTCCAGCACTCAAGTCCAGCAAACTAGTTTCCCTCAATCCCTTCACAAAATATTACCCTGCTCACACTCCAACAGCTCATCAGATTCCAAAAACCATTCATCTCCATTCACTCCTATCTGACATGCTCACACATGTCTATTGCATGTTCAAGCCCCTTGCATGCAAAACCTCTTTTATCCCCTCAGTCTATCCTTTCCTTGGATGACCCCTACCCATCCTCCCCTCCACTACAGATTTATATACCCTCCAAGTCATCCTATTTTTCTCCATCCTCTCTAGATGACCAAACCACCTCAGCAACCCCTCTTCAGCCTTCTGAATAATACTTTTAGTAACTCCACACCTTCTAATTTCCACACTACAAATTCTCTTCATAATATTTACACCACACATTGCCCTTAAACACAAAATTTTACAGAAATTATATTCCCATGTTTTTTTTTTTTTTTTTTTCACAATGGGCATTCACATTATGTGTATGTTCAGTTTATGCCTATGTAGAAGCTTCATATTTGTGTGGTAGATTGGTCAAGAATTGTAGATTTATTAATTACAATTTTCATAAAGCTGAGATATAAATGTTATTTTTTCTTGTTAGCATCTTACCAAATTCATTGATATTCTGTATGTATTTATTTTTAGTACGTACTTCAGTGTTTCATACATTGTTTCTTTTTTCAGTGGATTCTACCATTTTATCCAAATCAAAAATCAGTCCTGAAGGTTCTCCCCGAACAAAAAATCCTGTTGCCGTTGTACCATATGATGGTGTTTATCTTCTTGTTGTTCACACAACAGCTCAGTCAAATCCTGCAGAAAATTTGTCTTATGTTGCCTATATTGATATTGAAATGCAGAGTGATTATGGATATCTATCAGCTGTTGGTGAGTTTAAGTAACAGTAATTATATTGGCAGTTTGGAGGGATATGTTGTGTATCTTTATACGTATATGCTTCTAAACTGTTGTATTCTGAGCACCTCTGCAAAAACAGTGATAATGTGTGAGTGTGGTGAAAGTGTTGAATGATGATGAAAGTATTTTCTTTTTGGGGATTTTCTTTCTTTTTTGGGTCACCCTGCCTCGGTGGGAGACGGCCGACTTGTTGAAAAAAATATATATATATAAAAATGGCATTAAATCTTTAGTTTAAAGGAGGGCTTAAATTTGATGCCCTTTGGGATAATTTTGTATATTTAGTGAGACATTGTTAGTGCATTAGCTAGCATGACTGGAATAAAATATTGTAATATATCTTAATGGTGATACTATTATTTTACCTTGTTTAGACTGGCCACTTCTTGGATTCTATGCTGCAATGTGTGTTGTGTATTTGGTGTATGGTATAGCCTGGCTCATCATGTCTGCCATACGATGGCAGGAGCTGCTGAGGGTTCAGTATTGGATTGGTGCAGTTATCTTCTTAGGTAAGTATAGCAAATCTATTAAGTGTGTCTGCTATTGTAAATTAATGTTTTATTTATCATTATTGCACCACCTGACAGGCCTCATTTTCATAAATGTAACTTTCTAGGTTTTTTATATAATGTGAGGAAATCACAAAAGTGCTTGGAAGTTCACTATTTTTTCACAGTAGTGGTTCTGCATATTGTGGTATCTCCTGTTTATTGTGATCTTATTGCATTGATGTGTGTGTGTGTGTGAGGAAGGGGGATGGGTCAGGTGTTTACATTGAAACATATATGTGAACAGTATTTAGATAAAGGTAAGAAAGTTTGCATTACATTTATGGCTTTAGAAAAGGCGTATGATAGGGTGGATAGGGGAGCAATGTGGCAGATGTTGCAAGTGTTTGTAATAGGTAGTATGTTACTAAATGCTGTGAAGAGTTTTTATGAGGATAGTGAGGCTCAGGTTAGTGTGTGCAGGAGAGAGGGAGATCATTTCCCACTAAAAGTAGGCCTTAGACAGGGATGCGTGATGTCACCATGGTTGTTCAATATATTTATAGATGGGGTTGTAAGAGAAGTGAATGCTTGTGTGTTGGCAAGAGATGCGGGATTAAAAGATAAAGAATCTAACAAAGTGGGAGTTGTCACAGCTGCTTTTTGCTGGTGACACTGTACTTTTGGGAGATTCTGAAGCGATGTTGCAGAGGTTGGTGGATAAGTTTGGAAGGGTATTTTAAAGGAAATTAAAAGTGAACATGGGAAAGAACAAGGTGATGAGGATAACAAAAGAAGTAGGTAATGAAAGAATTGAGTGAGGTATGGAGGAAGTCAATGTATTCATATATTTGGGAGTGGACTTGTCAGCAGATGTGTCTATGAAAGACGAGGTGAATCATAGAATTGATGAGGGGGAAAAAGGTGAGTGGAATCTGTGGAGACAATGTGTTCCAATGCTCTTATATGGGTGTGAAGCATGGGTGATGAATGTTGCAACTCTGAGAATACTGAAGGCAGTGGAGATGTCATATCTGAGGGCAATGTGCTGTGTGAGTATAATGCAGAGAAACCATAGCTTGGAGATTAGGAGGTGCGGAGTTTCTAGAAGTATTATCCAGAGGGCAGAGGAAGGGTTGTTGAGGTGGTTTGAACATTTAGAGAATGGAACAAAATATAATGACTTGGAGGGCATATAAATCTGTAGTAGAAGAAAGGTGGGGTAAGGGTCGTCCTAGGAAAGGTTGGAGGGAGGGGGTAAATAAGGTTTTTGTGTGCAAGAGGCATGGACTTCCAACAAGTGTGTGTGAGCATGTTAAATAGGAGCGAGTGGAGATGAATGGTTTCTATTACTTGACATGCTGTTGGAGCATGAGCAAAGTAACATTTATGAAGGGATTCAGGGAAACTGGTTTGCCTGACTTGATTCCTGGAGGTGGGAAGTATAGTGCCTGCACTCTGAAGGAGGGGTGTTGATTTGTTGCAGTGTAGGCACATCTCTGGCGAGACAGTGATGGAGTGAATGATGATGATGAAAATGTTTCTTCTTTTTTCTGGGTCACCCTGCCTCAGTGGGAAATGGCCGATGTGTTAATTAACCCTTAAACTGTCCAGATGTACATCTGTGTTTTCACTGCCAATTCTCCAAATATTTTGGAATTTTTTTTTAAATTAAAGAGGGCAATTTTCTGTGTATAATAAGACTAAAAATAAAAAAATTAGGGTTAGTACTTAATGAGATATAAGGTCGCGAAGTTGGCACTGGATGCGGAGTCCTGCTGCTTGCAAAAGTGTTGCCGATATACCTTTTTTTTCTCGTTTTTTATTTTAATTTATATAATTTTTATGTTCTGATAATTACAATTTATAGTAGTTCTTGTGATTTATAGCCAATCTTTGTTCTGACACTAATATTAGGTACTGAAATAGTATTCAAATATTCACAAACACACTAACAGGTGAACATTTTTACCTGCCTTGGTCACATACTATTGTCTAGAAATATAAACAAAGTATTTATAGGTCCCAGCAATATTTTAGACATGCTGGAGTATATATGAAACTCCTTGAAGCATGGTGCAAGACGAGTGTCACTCCACTGTTGACAGTGCCACAATGGAGTGACACTTGATGATTGTGCGCTGCCTTGGCTTTATTTGTTTTCACAGTTACACATAAACATATCTCTGTCTGCTTATCTGTCTGTCTGCCTGTGTGTGTCTGTCTTTCTGTCTCTGTCTCATAGCTGCTCATGAACCAACAGGTGTTATACACGATGCAGAGTTGTCATGTTTGATTCCTGATCAAGTGAAAATGCATATTACTTGCCAGTCATGCTTATTATGCCTTTTACTTACAAGCATGGTATAGCATTTTGTCTTGATTTTTTTGGGGTTATCCTAGGTGATTTACACTGTATGATAACTGTACATACTTATGTGTATCTGTGAGATGGAGACACAGATACAGAGAGACAACCAAAGTCAATCAGCCTGCCAGCCAAACATGTATTACAAATGTTCCAGAATTGTTTCTCTTTACTTAGGGAATAGGTTATAGGACATTCTGGCAGGATGACACTACCAGTGGTATCAAAATTGAAAGGATGTTACACAAATGTTGCACATGGGTTATTATTGAGGTTTTTGATATTCCCTCGACCACTTGTGGCCACATCCATCTCAAAGGCATTAAACTAAACTCAGGGTCAACATCACTTTCCTCTTAAAAGGGAGTGTTAATATGAAATGACATCAGTGAATCCTTGGTGTTTCCCACTCTGTTTGCTCTAGCTGGCGCTCAAGTGAACTGGTGCTCCCACAAGGTACTAAATGGTCCCAGATTTTTTTTTAGTACTGCGCACACCGAGTGTTAAGACCCATTCTATACTGACCAGGCATCTCAGTCCAATCGTGCCAAATTTGGAGGCAGGAAAAATAAAACATTGATCTACGTTTGAAGCGCTAGCGGTGAAAACGTAGATCTACGTTTGGACACTTTAAGAGTTAAAAAAATGTACATCAGAAATGTTAACTTAATGAGGTGCTATCAAAGAGTTTCTGGACTTGAATTTTTGCTTGTTTCCTGGGTGAAATGTAGTGGCAGCATAGATCATGATGTGCAGTATACTCTTTTGTGAAGTAGTGTGGTAAGTTACAGCATGGCCGGTCATTCCAATGAGATTAGACAAGCATTTTAGTCATGTTATCAGTGTGTTGTGTTTTTTGTGTGATAGAATGAAATCTTTGGAAGAACAGCATGTGTGTGAAATTCTGTTTCAAGCTCAGTAGAACGGCTAGCAAAACTCAGTGCTTCAGCAAGCATTTGGTGACAAAGCCTCAACATCAGTACAGAGAGCATAGATATATGAAAGTAAATTAGAAGATACCCCGGACAACCTATTTAAGTTATTTTTCAGTTGTTTGTCCTCACAAAAGAATTAACTTTTCTCCCATGGCAAGTTTCATATGTCAGTTATTTCACTCTTTCAGGGATGTTGGAGAAAGCAGTGTTCACAGCTGAGTACAGAAGCCTTAACACACAAGGATGCAGCGTGTCTGGGCTGATTATCTTTGCAGAGCTTGTATCTTGTGCTAAGCGGACACTTGCACGGATGCTAGTCATTATAGTTTCACTTGGTTTTGGTATTGTCAAGTAAGTCCTAGGGTGATTTATTTTATTCTGAACGGTGATTTATTTTCATTTTTTGTAATACTCGGTGAAAGTTTATAGTTTTCAATTCCACTTCTATTTCTGTATTAACCCCTTTGCTGTCTGTGCCTTAGTATTACAGGTTTGAGGTCACTGTACTCAACTAATTGTGGATGCAGAGATTGTCATAGCTCCTGTAGTACTATGCCATGAGCTCAGCTCACTTATATAAGCTGTGAGAAGTAAATTTGGGCCTAGATATGAGAGAGAATAGGCCTATGCAGTAAATATGTACCATATAAAAAAAATCTTGCTGCACGCAGTGCATAATGAGAAGAAACTGCAACCGTGTTTTTGGTTTAAAACTGTGCTTTTGCTGTGTATTTTCGTATGGTCTTTATGATTGTATCCTCAGTTTCTTGATCTCATCTGATAGAATGGAAGAAATATTACAGAAATAGAGATGATTTTGATGGTTTCAGGAATGAAAATTTGAAATTGAGCTCAAAGTAGCAGCAATGTTCGAGGGTATCAAAACAATTTAAATAAAGAAAAATTGGATATCACATTGGAGAGAGGGAGTATAAAAGAAGTGAATGTTTTCAAATATTTGGGAGTTGACGTGTCAGCAGATGGGTTTATGAAGGATGAGGTTAACCATAGAATTAATGAAGGAAAAAAGGTGAATGGTATGTTGAGGTATTTGTGGAGACAAAGAACGTTATCCATGGAGGCAAAGAAGGGAATGTATGAAAGTATAGTGGTACCAGCACTCTTATATGGGTGTGAAGATTGGGTTGCAAATGCTGCAACGAGGAGGCAGCTGGAGGCAGTGGAGATGTCCTGTCTAAGGAATGAACTGATTGAACACTTTAACTCTTAATTGCAGCTTAGGCAAACACTTACTGAACAAGCAAAAGAATGCTTTACTTCAAAAAAAGAAGTTAAAAGTTGCACTAAGAGTGAATTTGTTCAATGAAATATGAAGAATAATAAAGGGCATAAAATACAAAACAGAGAAAGTTTAACACTTACAATAATACAGAAACACAACACATAAATATATGCGCAATACTATGATAATTTTCTTGCAATAAGGTCTTGTGTTGACACAAATTGGAAATAATTCTCTTGCTTCAAAGAAAATAATGGCACTATTGTCTGTAGAGATAGAACAAATTAGACACTGGCTAAAGAACAAGAATTAACACAAAAGAATGTTCAACACACAGTAAAATGGGAAATTAATTAATATAAAATCAGCAAGAATACAAAAGGAAATGCTGGGAAAAAGTAAATGAGGCACAACACTGGGTTGTGTTGCAGAACACTGAAATACTTCACTGCATGAATTACTGGGCAAGGAACACAGTACTGTGAACACAAGATAATTGTGAAGTGTAAACACAAGTTTATACTGCTTATATATTGCACACAGGGAAAACGGAAAAGTACTTACTTCAAGTATATATAAAAATAAGGAACACAACACAACAGACATAAAAATAAACCATGAAAATTTAAACACTGAAGAAAAAAAAATATTGCAAACAGAATGTAATGAGCACTGAGTCTGATCAAGTCACTGAATGTCACTAAGAAATCACTGAAAAAGGAATGTCACTAAGAAATTACTGAGAACAAAAAAAGTCTCAACACTCACAGATGTCTCTGTAAAAAGATTATTATCACTGGAGCGATGTCAGTGGAGAATGAGGGAGGTGGTGGTGGAAGGTTGTCGAGTCTCGTGGGCTGGCGGCAATCTCCACTCGGCAGTTTCTCGAAGAATTTGCGCTTAAACTCGAGAAACCCCACATAGCTAGGCTTTTTTTCATTGGCACACAGGTATGAGGGAACAATCTTGGGTCTTGACCCGCTATGTGAGCTGTAAAATAAGGTGCTAGACCCCAATATAAGGGTGAAAAAACAATGGTGGTGGGTAGGTGTGGGTGAAGGCAGCGCGCTGGGACACTGCCTGAGTGACTAGGTTGACTGGATAAGCAGCGTAACCCACACACTCTGAGTACACCCACACCAGGCACGAGAATATTCTAAGCCAGGCTGGCATAAAACACACCACAGGGATGGTATAAGCACACGGGATGACTTGGAACTGGGAGCACAAAGCGATGGTGAAGGCTGGAACTCATGTGGCTTGCTTGAGTACTGTGTTTAGTCACCTGGGTTAGTTGGTGGTTTGAACACTTCACACAGGCTGGCTTGAGAACTTGTAACAATGAGCACAGCAGGGTGGAAAGCTGACTTAGCAGGCAAGGCTAGTACTTAAGACAGGCTGGATGGTGTAGGGCTTGTCTCCTCCCCACACACTGGCTTGGCAGCTTGGCTTAACCCTTTCAGGGTTTCGGCTGTACTAGTACGGCTTACGCACCAGGGTTTTTGACGTACTGGTACACCTAAATTCTAGTGCCCTCAAATCTAGTGAGAGAAAGCTGGTAGGCCTACATATGAAAGAATGGGTCTGTGTGGCCAGTGTGCGTGGTATAAAAAAAATCCTGCAGCACACAGTGCGTAATGAGAAAAAAAAACCTTTGACCGTGTTTTTGGATTAAAACAGCGACTTTGCACTGTATTTTCGTATGGTATTTATTGTCGTATTCTAGTTTTCCTGGTCTCATTTTATAGAATGGAAGACATATTACAGAAATTGAGATGATTTTGACTGGTTTTACAAAGAAAAGTACCTTGAAATTGAGCTCACAGTAGCAGAAATGTTCTATTTTTACCGAAGTTCAAAAGTAAACAAATCATGCTATGCGTCCAATACACGTAAACTGGTGAGTCTAATATTCTTTCACAAGGGCGCTGATATTATTTATACCATTTCTACACTAATGCAGTAGTCTGCATAACAGTAAATCTTCTATTTTTTTGTGAGAATAAAAATTCAAAATGGAAAGCAAAAGAATGTAAGAGGGACGTGGCTAACGAACAGAGGAAATTTTATTTTAGTGCCAGGAATGTCTTTCTTGTTTATTCTGGAATCTATTCGGAAATTGGCATCTTTTAAAATTTGTGTGAAATTGGCAAAATTGCTAAATTCTGACCACTGTATTGGATAGTTGAAATTGGTAAATGGGTGGTTTCTTGTACGCATTTGATAGAAAAAATGGAGTTCTAGCGAAATATTTATGATTTTTGTCGACAAGTACACTGGAATTGGCCGAAAATAGGACTCAAAGTGGGCAAAATCGCCAATGCGTAAACATCGTCGAGACCGCTAATTTCGCGAGAGCATAATTCCGTAAGTTGTCCATCAAATTTTATACTTTTGGTGTCATTATGATCGGGAAAAGATTCTCTGTCTTTTCATAAGAAAAAATATTTTTTTTTTTTTAATTTGGCCGACCCTGAGAGGGTTAATTTGCAAACCCAGGTCAACTCGGAAGTAATGCAATTTTTTTTTTTTTTTTCTCACACCAAGTCGGCCGTCTCCCACAAAGGCAGGGTGACCCAAAGAGAAACAAAATCCCCAAAAAGAAATTACTTTCATCATCATTCAACACTTTCACCTCACTCACACATAATCACTGTTTTTGCAGAGGTGCCCAGAATACAACAGTTTAGAAGTATATACGAATAAAAATACACAATATATCTCTCCAAACTGCCAATATCCCAAACCCCTCCTTTAGAGTGGAGGCATTGTACTTCCCATTTCCAGGACTCAAGTCCTGTTATATAAAATAACCGGTTTCCCTGAATCCCTTCACTAAATATTACCCTGCCCACACTCCAACAGATCGTCAGGTCCCAAATACCATTTGCCTCCATTCACTCCTATCTAACACGCTCACGCACGCTTGCTGGAAGTCCAAACCCCTCGCCCACAACACTACCTTTACCCCCTCCCTCCAACCTTTTCAAGGACGACCCCTACCCCGCCTTCCTTCCCCTACAGATTTATACGCTCTCCTTGTCATTCTACTTTGATCCATTCTCTCTAATTGACCAAACCACCTCAACAAACCCTCTTTAGCCCTCTGACTAATACTTTTATTAACTCCACACCTTCTCCTGATTTCCACACACTGAATTTTCTGCATAATATTTACACCACACATTGCCCTTAGACAGGACATCTCCACTGCCTCCAACCGCCTCCTCGCTGCAGCATTTACAACCCAAGCTTCACACCCATATAAGAGTGTTGGTACTACTATACTTTCATACATTACCTTCTTTGCCTCCATAGATAACATTTTTTGCCTCCACATATACCTCAATGCACCACTCACCTTTTTCCTTCATCAATTCTATGATTAACCTCATCCTTCATAAATCCATCCGCTGACACTTCAACTCCCAAATATCTGAAAACATTCACTTCTTTCATAGTACTCCTCCCCAATTTGATATCCAATTTTTCTTTATGTAAATCATTTGATACTCTCATCACCTTACTCTTTTCTATGTTCACTTTCAACTTTCTACCTTTACACACATTCCCAAATTCGTCCACTAACCTTTGCAATTTCTCTTTAGAATCTCTCATAAGCACAGTATCATCAGCAAAAAATAACTGTGTCACTTCCCATTTTGTATTTAATTCCCCATAATTTAATCCCACCCCTCTCCCGAACACCCTAGCATTTACTTCTTTTACAACCCCATCTATAAATATATTAAACAACCATGGTGACATTTCACATACCTGTCTAAGACCTACTTTTACCGGGAAGTAGTCTCCCTCTCTTCTGCACACCCTAACCTGAGCCTCACTATCCTCATAAAAACTCTTTACAGCATTTAGTAACTTACCACCTATTCCATACACTTGCAACATCTGCCACATTGCTCCCCTATCCACTCTATAATATGCCTTTTCTAAATCCATAAATGCAATAAAAACTTCCCTACCTTTATCTAAATACTGCTCACATATATGCTTCAATGTAAACACTTGATCTACACATCCCCTACCCACTCTGAAACCTTCTTGCTCATCCGCAATTTCACATTCTGTCTTACCTCTAATTCTTTCAATAATAACCCTACCGTACACTTTTCCTGGTATACTCAGTAAACTTATTCCTCTATAATTTTTACAATCTCTTTTGTCCCCCCTCCCTTTATATAAAGGGACTATACACGCTCTCCACCAATCCCTAGGTACCTTCCCCTCTTTCATACATTTATTAAACAAAAATACCAACTACTCCAACACTATGTGTCCCCCTGCTTTTAACATTTCTGTCATGATCCCGTCGGTTCCAGCTGCTTTACCCCCTTTCATTCTACGTAATGCCTCACGCACCTCCCCCACACTCATATCCTGCTCTTCTTCACTCCTAAAAGATGATATACCTCCCTGGCCAGTGCATGAAATTACCGCCTCCCTTTCTTCATCGATATTTAAAAGTTCCTCAAAATATTTTCGCCATCTACCCAAAACCTCCATCTCCCCATCTACTAACTCCCCTTCTCGGTTTTTAACTGATAAATCCATTTGTTCCCTAGGCTTTCTTAACTTGTTTAACTCCAAAATTTTTTCTTATTTTCATTAAAATTTCTTGACATTACCTCTCCCACTCTATCATCTGCTCTCCTTTTGCACTCTCTCACCACTCTCTTCACCTTTCTTTTACTCTCCATATACTCTACTCTTCTTGTAACACTTCTGCTTTGTAAATACCTCTCATAAGCTTACTTTTTCTCTTTTATCACACCCTTTACTTCTTCATTCCACCAATCACTCCTCTTTCCTCCTGCACCTACCCTCCTATAACCACAAACTTCTGCCCCACATTCTAATACTCCATTTTTAAAACTATTCCAACCCTCTTCAACCCCCCCACTACTCATACCTGCACCAGCCCACCTTTCTGCCAATAGTTGCTTATATTTCACCTGAACTTCTTCCTCCCTTAGTTTATACACTTTCACCTCCCTCTTACTTGTTGTTGCCATTTTCCTCTTATCCCATCTACCTCTTACTCTAACTGTAGCTACAACTAGATAATGATCCAATATATCAGTTGCCCCTCTATAAACGTGTACATCCTGGAGCCTACTCATCAACCTTTTATCCACCAATACATAATCTAACAAACTACTTTCATTATGTGCTACATCATACCTTGTATATTTATTTATCCTCTTTTTCATAAAATATGTATTACTTATTACCTATCCTCTTTCTACACATAGCTCAATTAAAGGCTCCCCATTTTCATTTACCCCTGGCACCCCAAATTTACCTACTACTCCCTCCACAATATTTTTTCCACTTTATTATTAAAATCCCCAACCACAAGTACTCTCACACTTGGTTCAAAACTCCCCGCGCAATTACTCAACATTTCCCAAAATCTCTCTCTCTCCTCTATACTTCTCTCTTCTCCAGGTGCATAAATGCTTACTATAACCCACTTCTCACATCCAATCTTTATTTTACTCCACATAATCCTTGAATTAATACATTTATAGTCCTTCTTTTCCTGCCATAGTTTATCCTTCAGCATTGTTCCCAAGTGTACATGAGCGGCAGCAGCGACTTCCAAGCTCCGTACTTTTCTCCAACTACCAGAGCTACCAATGCTCCTATGATGACCTAGTTACAAGCAAAACTGCACTACCCATCATAGCACCCAGAATGACCAAAGATTACCAACAGTGAAACCTACAAATCGAAAAAATAGAGACCAAAGGAAGACTGCAAACAAACCGAAAGCAACACCCCGCTGCCAACCGAACAACGTAACCCTAAGCTTTGTATACTACAACTTCTTCTTAACTACAACAATTCCTGTAGTATTATGAGGCGCAATCTAAGAGGAAACAGCACCAAGGCCAGCAAGAAAACACCGAAAAATCAACTATTCAACAAGTGTAGTCAGGAGGACGCCAGCCCAGCAACCACCCCACTCACCACCACTCAAGGCGACACCACAACAATAACAACAAACATGGCTGCCACCAGTCCATCCTCCCCTCTCTTCCCCGGATTCAACCTACCAAGTAGTCTCTCAGGTATGACCAACGATCCAGATACCCTAAAGTCATGCATCTCCAACTTAGTTATTGAAAATATGAATCTTCGAGAGACACTAACAAAACAAGACACCAGGATGACACAACTCGAAAACAAAATCCTCAGTCTTGAACAAAAGTTATCAACACCAGGAATGACTAACTGTGACAAGACCATCCAAACAGTCATAGATAGCCATACCCAACAAATAATATCTCTTAATACAAAGGTTGAAGAAGCAGTAAAAGAATGGAAGAACAACTTAGATAACCAGTTCAGTGACTACTTTGCTCTCCAAGAAGATAAAACGGAACAAGATAAACTATCGGACGCAGTAATAGTTAACAGTCCACTTTTTCCCAGTGATATGAACCAAACAAACAGTAAAGAAATTACTCTGCAGATCATAAAGGACCAAACAAGTGTTATTGTACCAGAGTCAGAAATAAAAGAAGCCAGGTTACTAGGATCCCATGGTAGAAAAAGTGTTATGCTTAGATTCCACTCACATGACAGGAAAAAAGACTTAATTATTGCATCTATTAAAGTAAAGAAAGAGGTATACATAAACGAGTGTCTTACCAAAAAACGTCAGAACCTCCTGTATAGAGTCAGAAAACTTAAGCGAGAGAATAATGACACAATACACCAATGCTTCACACGGGATGGGAAAATTCTAGTTAGGAAAACAAATGTAGGTCAGCTGTACACAATCACGAACGAGAATGATCTATCACGATTTCTCAGGGATACTAATCTTACAGAGAACAACTAAACAATGTCCAACCTAAAAGCCTACGTAGTGTAGTGTACGTTTTGCTCCATTATTGTTCAAATTTCATTGTACAATCTCTTAGTAATTAAATAATCAACTACCTCATTTTGTGATTTTACTAGTAAGCATAAGTCACCTTATGTGATTTTCTTATTTACTATTGTTCGCTTAAACATTAGCTGAATTGATACTTTCTCTGTCCATATTACTACCTCATATTTTTTTAAAATACTATCAATTGATATTACTTACTAAAATTAATAAATATCATTTTTACTAAAATTTCAATTTACTCTTAACATTTTTGACATTTAATAACCATTACTTGTCTAATTACCTTTACCTGTTTTAATACCACATTTACTATCCTAGATTACTCTTAATTACCTTGTACTGCCATATAACCTCAAGTATAACTACCAGTGCAATATTGAATGAAATAAACATTACTTTTTCACTTTTTTGTAATCATTATTACTTACTAAAATTTTATTAAACACCATATTTACTACCAGTCAATTTTACTTTTGTACATTAAACATTATTTTATACTTCCCATAACATTTTGTAGCCAAATTTTCAAGTTTTTATATTCAACCCCAACCTTTATATTATCCCTTGTACCTGTGTACCTGTCTACCCTCTTACTATCATATTATAACCAAGACATTACCATTGTTATTTTTTTACTATTATTCTTTTGGTACTTTAATTGTGAATTTTATTTTGTCAATTTAAATCTAGTTATAATCTTGATCTTGTCAACAACCTATACCAGACTCTAGTGCAATTGCAAGTACCATTTCAAATTGTATTTTTATATTATAAGTTTATATTATAATTCCTACCATCTGTCCATTTAACTTTGCTTACCATTACTTAATTTTAGTCCCTTATATATTTTCTCCTTTATTTTAGCTTTATATAACTATCCTAGTTTATATATTCACAATTGTTAAAATAATCAAGGTGCTATTCTTAGGTGCTAAAGTAGAATAAGTTCACAATTTTGCCATTATATTCCAAAGCTCATTTATTTGATTACCACTTTATTGTTCACCACAACCTATATTAGTCCCTTTTATATTATAATTTTATACTATAATTCTAACTTTAAAAAATTACCTTTATAGTACTACCTACTACCATATTCCCAAGCTCCACTATTTGATCATCACTTTATTTGTATTAGTCCCTTAGCTCATTATTTTACATTTGTTAAATAATCCAGGTGCTATTTTTTAGCTTAAGACTATTTACTTTGTTTTATACTTAATTCAAACTATAGATTCACTACAAATCTTATGATTACAAGCATTGATCCTGATACCAACCTCTTATTTAATGACTTAAATGAATCAAACAGTTACTGTAATTACTACACTGCAGAACAATCAAAGGCACTTCTCAGTGCCAACAACAACATAACTATCTTTAACTACAATATCAGATCTTTAAGCAAGCATTACGATGACCTCATAGCATTACTAAATTCCTTACATGCCAATATGTCCATCATTACACTAACTGAAACCTGGCTAAAGCCTGATAGTACAGATGTCTATGCCATTCCTGGTTACACAGCCATACACAACTGTAGGCCAGACCAACAAGGGGGTGGCACAGCCATATACTACTCAGACCAACTACAATGTATCACTAATACTTGCACAAGGGATGAACATGGGGAATATATAATAGCTAAATTCAAATCCAAGTACCTACAAAAACCTCTCACATTGATAAACATCTACAGAGTTCCACAGTCAAACATTAGCCAATTTAGTCAAAATCTAGGAAGTATGATAACTGATGCACGCATGAACAAAGATCACTTACTACTCTCAGGTGACTTCAATATAAATCTCCTGCAAGACCAGGACCCACACGTTACTGAATTCACAAACACAATGAGTAACTGTATGTTACTACCAACAGTAACAAAACCTACAAGAGTTACAGAGACTAGTGTTTCCCTACTTGACCACATCTGGACCAACACCATATCCCCTTTAAAATCAGGCATAATTACAGATAATACCACAGACCACTATCCTACTTTCCTCATAACAACTCTTGGTAAACTACCCCAAGACACTACTAAAGTCACCTTCAGACTTCACAATGAGGCAGCCATTAATAACTTCACAACAGCAGTAGCAAACATTGATTGGCACACTGAGCTAGAAACCTATACAGATATTGACGAATGTATTAATAATTTTCTAAAAAAAACCCAATACCTCTATAACAAGCACTGCCCTAAAAAAACTAAACAGATGACAGCAAAGAGACTGAACAGTCCCTGGCTAACACCCAGCATTCTCAAATCCATAAATACAAAACACCAATATGAAAAACAGTACAGAATGGGTCACATAACCAGAGACCAAACAAAACGTTACTCGTCAGTCCTAACCAGCCTGATAAGAAGGGCAAAAAAATTGTATTATGAGAACAGATTATCCAACTTACGAGGTGATATAAAAAAGACCTGGAAAACCCTATCAGAAATTCTGGGAACAAAAAAGATATCACGAAATAGCGAAATAAAATTAGCAAAACCAGATGAACCCCAACTCCCACCAACAGAAACAGCAAACAGACTCAATGATTTCTTCTCCACTATAGGACAAAACCTTGCCAATAAAATCCCAAGCTCAGATACCCCACCAAATGACTACCTCACCGGCAACTACCCGAACACACTGTTCCTAGCTCCGACTAACCCATACGAAGTCTCCCTTATTATCAACGCACTAAAAAACAAGGCAGGAGATTTAAATACCTTACCACCCTTTATATACAAAAAAGTGTCACAAGTGCTATCACCAATCATTGCAACACTCTTTAACAAATCCATTGAATCCTCCACCTTCCCTACAGTACTCAAAATAGCAAGGGTCACCCCGATCCACAAAGGAGGAGACCAAACAGAGTTGAATAACTATAGGCCAATATCCAACTTACACCCTCTCTCAAAAATCTTTGAAAAATTAATTCATAAACGAATCTACTCCTACCTTATCTCCCAAAACATACTCAACCCCTGCCAATTTGGATTCAGGCCTAATAAAAATACTAATGATGCTATTATACACATGCTAGAACATATATACACTGCAATAGAGAAAAAAGAAGTCCCACTGGGGATCTTCATTGACTTACGTAAAGCTTTTGATACAGTTGACCATGACTTGCTCCACGTAAAATTGTCACACTATGGTATAAGAGGGCACTCCCTCAACTACCTCAAGTCATACCTCAGCAACAGAAGCCAATATGTGTACGCAAATGGGGCAAACTCTTCTGCGCAACCAATTACAGTTGGTGTCCCACAGGGAAGTGTCCTTGGCCCTCTTCTCTTTCTCCTATACATAAATGACCTTCCAAATGCTTCGCAATTACTCAAACCCACACTATTTGCAGATGACACTACATACGTCTTCTCTCACCCGAGCCCAGTCACGCTAGCCAATACTGTAAATACCGAATTACAGAAAATATCTACCTGGATGAGGACTAACAAACTTACACTAAACATTGACAAAACCTACTTCATTCAGTTTGGTAACAGAGCTACAGATGTCCCTCTTAACATAATGATAAACGGATCACCTATCACAAAACTAACAGAGGGAAAATTCTTAGGAATCCACCTTGATAATAGACTCAAATTTCATACACATATACAACAAATTTCTAAGAAAATTTCCAAGACTGTAGGCATACTATCGAAGATACGGTACTATGTTCCACAGTCAGCCCTCCTGGCCCTATATCACTCTCTTATTTACCCCTATCTCACCTATGGAATTTGTGCATGGGGCTCAACAACAATTAACCATCTCAGACCACTAATTACTCAACAAAAGGCTGCAGTTAGAATGATAACAAATTCTCACTACAGGCAGCACACTCCACCAATATTCAATACACTAAACCTACTCACCATACAAAACATCCATACTTATTACTGCACCTATTACATACATAGAACACTTAACTCTGATATTAACCCTCCCCTCAAACATCTCCTTGCCAACCTCAACAGAACACATGACCATAACACAAGGCACAGATCACTCTTTGATGTTCCTCGTGTCCATCTCACACTATGCAAAAACTCAATGCACATAAAAGGCCCTAAAATCTGGAATTCATTACCTGTAAATATAAAAGAAACACTACCTGTTTATAAATTCAAGTCTCTTCTCAAAGATCACTTACTCACCCAAAACCAAATAAATACTGAATAACTGAACCTTATAAATTGTATATCTTAAATGTTTCTCACAATTATATCACATAAATGTTAAACCTAAAACCCAAGCTAACTTTATTATTTTTTAAATACACTACCTAACAGAATACTCCATACGACTGAATGTACAACAATGCAAGCAACCATATGACCTGTCTTTGTAATACTCACTTGTGCTTTATAGTAATCTGTTTACATTAATGTTTTATCACTGATTTCATCATTGCTTAGTTAATCTTAAGTTAATTTTAAGCCAGCCCGTAATGCTATGCATAGTATAAGTGGCTTTGGCATACTGCTCTTATCTGTATTTTTTTGTACCTCTGTATGTGTGCTCAAATTGGAAATAAATAAATAAATAAATAAATTATTGCTACTCCTCCTTTAATTTTAACTCTATTAGAAACCCCTGACCTAACCCCATTTATTCCTCTCCACTGAAACTCACCCACCCCCTTCAGCTTTGTTTCACTTAAAGCCAGGATATCCAGCTTCTTCTCATTCATAACATCCACAATCATCTCTTTCTTATCATTCGCACAACATCCACGCACATTCAGACTTCCCACTTTGACAATTCTTCTTCTTATTCTTTTTAGTAATTTTTACAGGAAAGGGGGTTACTAGCTTATTGTTCCCGGCATTTTAGTTGACTTTTACAACACGCATGGCTTACGGAGGAAAGATTCTTAATTTCACTTCCCCATGGATATAAAAGGAAAAGTAATTAGAACAAGAACTAAGATAAAATCAAAGAAAACTCAGATGAGTGTGTATAAATAAACGTGTACATGTATGTTTAGTTTGACCTAAGTGTAAGTAGAAGTAGCAAGACATACCTGTAATCTTGCATATTTATGAGACAGACAAAAGACACCAGCAATCCTACCATCATGTAAAACAATTACAGGCTTTCATTTTGCACTCACTTGGCAGAACGGTAGTACCTCCCTGGGTGGTTGCTGTCTTCCAACTTACTACCTACAATAAGCAGATAAAACACTAAAACACAAAGACTGACCAGGAAGCAGTGGTGTTTGGCTGTCTTGGTATGTGAAGCTTCACTCGGCTCGGCAGGCCACCATGCGGTCATCACACAATGTCCGTCAGCTGATAGAAGTTAATCTCCGTACATCTGCATAAATATCAAATTTACGTGCTCACTGCTGTCACCATTTGTTGAGAGGGTTCGTGGAGATATGATGGTTGGAGATAAACATGCTTGTTGGGTGGTAACACTTATATTAGCAAAGTGTGAGAGGGAAGCCCAGCCTAGCCTGTTGATGCCTGTAGGTCTATCTGTGAACTGAGGGAGAGGCAGAGCGTCTGACGCTCACATGTGGCATCTCATGACATCACACATGCTAGCCGCTAAGTCTAGCAAAGGGGTCATCTATGTAAAACATATGGATGGTACTAACTATGATACTCAGATAACATATACAGGGGATCAGCAACTATGCTGACATAAATATTATCCAGAGAATTTGGAGTGTGGAAATTAGGAGAAGATGTGGAGTTAATAAGAGTATTAGTCAGAGGGCTGAAGAGGGGTTGCTGAGGCAGTTTGGTCATTTAGAGAGAATGGATCAAAGTAGAATAACTTAGAGAGCCGTCTCCCACTGAGGCAGGGTGACCCAAAAAGAAAGAAAATCCCCAAAAAGAAAATACTTTCACCATCATTCAACACTTTCACTTCACTCACACATAATCACTGTCTTTGCAGAGGTGCCCAGATACAACAGTTTAGAAGCATATATAAAGATATACATGTATAACATACCCCTCCAAACTGCCAATGTCCCAAACCCCTCCTTTAAAGTGCAGGCATTGTACTTCCCATTTCCAGGACTCAAGTCCGGCTATATAAAATAACCGGTTTCCCTGAATCCCTTCACTAAATATTACCCTGCTCTCACTCCAACAGCTCGTCAGGTCCCAAATACCATTCGTCCCCACTCACTCCTATCTAACACGCTCACGCACACTTGCTGGAAGTCCAAGCCCCCTCGCCCACAAAACCTCTTTTATCCCCTCCCTCCAACTTTTTTGAGGATGACCCCTACCCCGCCTTCTTTCCCCTACAGATTTATATGCTCTCCGTGTCATTCTACTTTGACCCATTCTCTCTAAATGACCAAATCAACTCAACCCCTCTTCAGCCCTCTGACTAACACTTTTATTAACTCCACACCTTCTAATTTCCACACTCCGAATTTTCTGCATAATATTTACACCACACATTGCCCTTAGTCAGGACATCTCCACTGCCTCCAACTGTCTCCTCGCTGCAGCATTTACAACCCAAGCTTCACACCCATATAAGAGTGTTGGTACTACTATACTTTCATACATTCCCTTCTTTGCCTCCATAGATAACATTTTTTGTCTCCACATATACCTCAATGCACCACTCGCCTTTTTTCCTTCATCAATTCTATGATTAACCTCATCCTTCATAAATCCATCCACTGACACATCAACTCCCAAATATCTGTAAACATTCACTTCTTCCATACTCCTCTCCAATTTGATATCCAATTTTTCTTTATGTAAATCATTTGATACCCTCATCACCTTACTCTTTTCTATGTTCACTTTCAACTTTCTACCTTTACACACACTCCCAAATTCGTCCATTAACCTTTTGCAATTTTTCTTTAGAATCTCCCATAAGCACAGTATCATCAGCAAAAAGTAGCTGTGTCACATGTTTGTATATTTATATACAAACATGTATCATGCTCAAAAAAAATTATTATTGTTATTATTATTATTATATCCACACAACACTGCCTTAATGACACTAAACAGGGCTACCTGCACAACACTGCTTTCCCATCACTTCACAACACTTCCTTCACAAGATTAGTTACACAACACAACCTACTTAGCACTTATCTAACCAACACTGCTTACACAACACTACCTACAAAATGCTACCTGCCCAGCACATCATATACTATACAACACTGCCTACTTAACACCACCCTCACAACACTGCCTTCACAGATACTTCTTGCACAACACAAAACTACCTTCACAAAAACTACCTTGAAAACCTATGTTCACAATACTACCCACACGTCACTATTTGCACAACAATAACTATTCAACATTATGTATACAAGACTACCTACACAATATGACTGCTATAACACTACACACACAACACTTTCACAACCCTTTCTTTGCAACATTACCTTCATAAGACCTATACACTACCTGTAAATGACTACCTATGCAACACTATTTTCACAATACTACCTATGCAAATGTTTCCTTTTCAAAATTTTCTCTGCAACACTTCCTGTAACTCAGCACTATTTACATAACATTACCTTCTCAGAGCTACCATTACAACACTACATTCACACACAACATATGTATTCCTACCAGCAGAATCCTACCTACACAATACTTACGTAACACTACCTTCACATCACTACCTTCACGTCACTACCTTCACGTCACTACCTTCACGCCACTACCTTCACGCCACTACCTTCACGCCACTACCTTCACGCCACTACCTTCACGCCACTACCTTCACGCCACTACCTTCACGCCACTACCTTCACGTCACTACCTTCACGTCACTACCTTCACGTCACTACCTTCACGTCACTACCTTCACGTCACTACCTTCACGTCACTACCTTCACGTCACTACCTTCACGTCACTACCTTCACGTCACTACCTTCACGTCACTACCTTCACGTCACTACCTTCACGTCACTACCTTCACGTCACTAACTCTACAACACAATTATTCAAGGGACAGGATTTTTATATTGAGCACACTCACTGCACAGACCCATTCTTGCAAGTCTAGGTCAAAATTCACCTCTCACAGTATATTTGAAGGCACTGCACTTGAAGTGTAGATCTACATTATTGACACTTGCTTCAGTAAAGTAAATCTTTGTAAGAGACAGTGAAAGGGTTACTGTTAGTAGAAGCAGTGAAAGGGTTAAATACTGTCAGTAGAGGCATATTTTTTCTTTTTTAACATAACTATTGTAATACCAAATAGCACTTATGTGATTGGTGTCTTCTCAAAATATTATAAGAAACTTAATGTATATCTTGTTTCTCTACAGACCACGGCTAGGTGTTGTTCTTCACCGAGTGGTAGGGGTAGGGCTCTTGTACTTTGTTTTAGCAAGCATAGAGGGATGTACTCGGGCTCTGCAAGTCAGAATTGATCCTCAGAGGCAGGTAAGTATTGAAAGTACAGAGGAGTATGCATGTGATGCATGTTGTAGTACTGTAGTACTTTAAGTTGGTTTTTCTCTCATGTTTCTTTATTGATTACTTACGATGAAAAGGCAAAAGGAATAAATATTTATTATCTGTGTATTTTGTTAGTGTAAGTGGGATAAAGATAGAAATGTTAAAAGGAGGTGGGGATATAGTTTTGGAGTGGTTAGTGCTCTTATTTAACTCTTCGACTGTCGCAAGCCCAATTCTGAAACTGTCTTCCTATGTCAAAAAACATTCGAAAAAAAATATTATTTTTTCTTACCAAAATGTTAGGATTAATTTGCTGAGTGTTTTAAGCCTTAAAAAAAAAAAGTTTTGCGATCAGTACTTACCGAGATATAGATGCGTAAAGTTGGCAGAAAATGAGTCGTGTATAGCAACAGCAGCGAATGCCGCTCACCCGATAAACTTTTTTTTACTCCCATTTGAAGGTTTCCTGTTTTTTCCATTATTCTGTTTTTTCAAGTAACTTATGAGGCCTGTGAGACCAAAGTAAGGTGCAATGCACATATATACACTCTTTGTATGCAACACAATAAGTGCACAAACATTCTCATCAATACGTATATTGTTTACAAAACTTGTTTACACAAACAAACAATGCAAAAAATTATTACTGTTGTTCTATAATATATATACAAATGTATAGTCACTGGACAATTTCCTAGAACTGCTGCAGCTTGGGCAATTCTTTGAAACATGGGTATATGCACAGTGGTATTTTACACTCCTCACACATAAAACGAGTATCTCTTCGTTTTTGTGGGCATTTTGTGGCATGTGCACAGACAACAGAAGAGAGGATATATGTTGATAATTTCATGGGCTCTGGCTCATTGCAGGTGTTGTTCCTTGGTACTTGAATATTATTTGTCTGATGACTTACAAACCAAATTCACCATACGTATTTGGGTTTGTTGTTGGTCTTCAAGATTTTATTATTTTTTTTATTATTAACACACTGGCTGATTCCCACCAAGGCAGGGTGGTCAGAAAAAGAAAAACTTTCGCCATCTATCACTCCATCACTGTCTTGCCAGAAGGGTGCTTTACACTACAGTTTTTGAACTGCAACATTAACACCCCTCCTTCGGAGTGCAGGCACTGTAATTCCCATCTCCAGGACGCAAGTCCGGCCTGCCGGTTTCCCTGAATCCCTTCATAAATGTTACTTTGCTCACACTCCAACAGCACGTCAAGTATTAACCCTTAAACGGTCCAAATGTATATATACGTTCACTCGCGTAGCGCCCCAAATTTTTTGAGGAAAAAAAAATCTTTTCTTTTAAAAGGAAAAAAGAGCATATGGTACCCAGGCATCCCCAATTATTTTAATATGGCGCACAGTGAGTGCGCGCACCCATTCTCTCATGTCTAGGTGACTCAGGCTTATTGTGGCAATGTTAAATGAATGACAAAGAAAACGTATATATATATGTTTGGGGCGCTACGCGCATGAACGTATATATACGTTTGGACCGTTTAAGGGTTAAAAACCATTTGTCTCCATTCACTCCTATCAAACACGCTCACACATGCCTGCTGGAAGTCCAAGCCCCTCACACAAAATCTCCTTTACCCCCTCCCTCCAACCTTTCCTAGGCCGACCCCTACCCCGCCGTCCTTCCACTACAGGCTGATACACTCATGAAGTCATTCTGTTTCGCTCCAACTTATACATATTATAAGCATTCAGCATGGAAATATCAACAAGATGGAAAAAGTTTTATGTACCACTTATAACTCCCAATGGAAATAAATAAAGGACCCCAATGGAAATAAGTCACTCTGTCTGACTTTTTTGGGTTATCCTAGGTTCTCTACACATATGCTGCTATGTATGATAATTCTATGTAACTGTATTTGTGTATACCTGAATAAACTTACTTACTTACTTACTTACTTATTAACTCGTGTGAACACAATCAGCAAACCCAATCTGCTTGTCACATTTGTCCACTAAACGCATATTGAGGGTGTAGTCCATCACAGCTGCAGGTTTTAGAATGGGTTCATTGGTCTCTATTCTGCCTGCCACTGTCTGCCATTTCATGTCGGTGGACTGATGTCAATGTGACATCACATTTGTCATGCCACCGAAATGCCATGATGTCATTGGCAGCAAACGCCTGCACCTCACTTCTGTGAGTGCCTGCGTCAAGCCTAGGCATATGCTTATGATTTCCACGCACTGTGCCACACACATCTGTCATGTTCACTCACAAGAAATCACTGAGTAAGGGGTTTGTGTACCAGTTGTCAGTATATAATACAGTGGACCCCCGGTTAACGATATTTTTTCACTCCAGAAGTATGTTCAGGTGCCAGTACTGACCGAATTTGTTCCCATAAGGAATATTGTGAAGTAGATTAGTCCATTTCAGACCCCCAAACATACACGTACAAACGCACTTACATAAATACACTTACATAATTGGTCGCATTCGGAGGTGATCGTTATGCGGGGGTCCACTGTATATGCTCCTTACCAAGATATGGTTCCATCATTGTTCTAACCACATCACCAGAGATAACCAATAACTTCCTGGTATCTCTCAATGTATTACTGCCAGTGTACACAACTATATCCAAAACCAGACCACTTTTGCAATCACACAGTACAAATAACTTACAGCAGTTTCCTCTTGCTTAGTATATACTACTTGAATGACAGTGCCTTCGAACAAAATCAGAGATTCATCAATAAAAAGCTTCCTGAAGGGCCAAAAATACATACAGCACTTTTGTTTCGGATACATAAACACATTCCTGATCTTATATAACCTGTCGTTTCTGGCAGACCTTGTTTTGTCTGTAGTGTAGCATATGTAACCGTAGCAGAAATCAATTCACTGGTGTAATACAGTGGACCCTCGGCTAACGAAGGCATTGTCTAACGATAAATTTGCCCAACGAAGCTTTTGAGCTTAAAAATTTTGGCCCGGCCAACGATGAAGAACTTGACCAATGCGAGTCGTCCTGTACGTGTACACATGTGGCCTGAGTGCGCCTTAGCTGCCCCTTGTGTGCCTGTGTTTACAAGCCAGCCAGTGCAGTTGCATCCATGCATACATTCAGTACATTTTATATTATCCCAGTGTTTTTAGTGCTTGTAACTGCAAAATAAGTCACCATGGACCCCAAGAAAGCTTCTAGTGCCAGCCCTGTGGTAAAAAGAGTGAGAATTAGTATAGAATTGAAAAAAGAGATACAGTGGACCCCCAGTTTACGATATTATTTCATTCCAGAAGTATGTTCAGGTGCCATTACTGAACGAATTTGTTCCCATTTCAGACCCCCAAACATACACGTACAAACGCACTTGCATAATTGGTCGCATTGGGAGCTGATCGTAAAGCGGGGGTCCACTGTAATTGCAAAGTACGAAAGTGGAATTCGTGTCTCGGAGCTGGCCAGGTTGTATAACAAACCCCAATCAACCATTGCTACTATCTTGGCCAACAAAAAGGTAATCAAGGAAGCTGTTGTTGCAAAAGGTGCAAATATGTTTTCGAAACAGAGATCGCAAATACTCGAAGATGTTGAGAGACTGTTATTGGTGTGGATAAACGAAAAACAGATATCAGGAGATAGCATCCTTCAAGCGATCTTACGTGAAAAGGCTAGGAACTTGCATGCCGATTTAATTAAAAAATGCCTGCAACTAGTGGTGATGCGAGTGAATTTAAGGCCAGCAAAGGTTGGTTTGAGAGATTTAAGAATTGTAGTGGCATACATAGTGTGATAAGGCATGGTGAGGCTGCCAGTTCGGACCAAAAAGCAGCTGAAAAATATGTGCAGGAATTCAAGGAGTACATAGAGGCTGAAGGAGTGAAACCTGAACAAGTGCTTAATTGTGACGAAACAGGCCTGTTTTGGAAGAAAATGCCAAACAGGGCCTACATTACACAGGAGGAAAAAGCACTCCTAGGACACAAGCCTTTGAAAGACAGGCTAACCTTACTGCTGTGTAGTAATGCTAGTGGGAATTGCAGAGTGAAGCCTCTACTCGTGTATCACTCTGAAACTCCCAGAGTGTTCAGGAAAAACAATGTCCTCAAGGCTAATTTGTGTGTGATGTGGAGGGCAGACAGTAAGGCATAGGTCACTAGGGGCTTTTTCTATGACTGGTTTCACCATGTGTTTGGCCCCACAGAAAAATTACCTCCTGGAAAATAAATTGAACCTTAAGTGCCTTTTGGTATTAGACAATGCTCCTGGTCATCCTTCAGACTTGACAGAGCGAATTTCTGGGGACAAGAGCTTCATCAAAGACAAGTTTTTGCCTCTTAATACCACTCCTCTCCTGCAGCCCATGGACCAGCAGGTCATTTCAAACTTCAAAATACTCTACACAAAAGCTAGGTTTCAAAAGTGCTTTGAAGTGACCTCTGACATTCGATTGACCCAAAGAGAGTTTTGGAAAGATCACTTTAGTATCCTCAGTTGCATAAACCTTATAGGTAAGGCTTGGGAGAGAGTGACTAAGAGGACCTTGAACTCTGTTTGGAGGAAATTGTGACCAGAATGTGTAGAAGAGAGGGATTTTGAAGGGTTTGGGGCTAACCCTGAGTAGCCTATGCAAGTTGTGGAATCTGTTGTGGCATTGGGGAAGTCCTTGGGGTTGGAGGTTAGTGGGAAGGATGTGGAAGAGTTGGTAGAGGATGACAAAGAACTAACCACTGATGAGCTGCAAGAGCATCTGCAACAGCAAGAGGCCAGACCTGAGGAAATTACTTCATAAGAGGGGAGAGAGAAATTGAGGAAGTTGCCTTCTTCAAAGATAAGGAAATGTGTGCAAAGTGGGTTGAACTGCAAATCTTTATGGATGAAAAATCACCCTGACACGGCTACTGCAAGCCGTGCTGGTGACTATTACAATGACAATGTTTTGGCCCATTTTAGGCAATTCTTAAAGGAATGCGAGGTACAGAGCTCTGTGGACAGATTTGTTGTGCGACAGAGGTCCAGTGACATTCAGGCGGGGCCTAGTGGCATTAAAAAACAAAGGGAAGTAATCCCGGAAAAGGACGTGCTACCTCGAGTTCTTATGGAAGGGGATCTCCCTTCCAAACAATAACAGCATCCATCGTCTCCCCTCCTCCCATCCCATCACTCATCACCAGATCTTCAATAAAGGTGTCATTTATTCATTACACAATAATATAGTATATTATGCATGTCTCCTTTTTGTGTGTAGGAAAATGTATATGGCATGTGGTAAAATTTTAATTTTTTCATACTTTGGGGTGTCAGGAATGGATTAATTTGGTTTCCATTATTTCTTATGGGGAAAATTAATTCAGCTAACAATAATTTTGTCTAACGATGAGCTCTCTGGAACGGATTAATATCGTTAGCTGAGGGCCCACTGTATCACTAAAACCTGGGGTTGAAATCAAGCAGTCTGTTGACCAGTATGTGGTGACATTGTGCTTATACACATATGGCATAAGCATTATTGTGGCAAAGAACAGGTACATCTCTGCCACAGTTGTGTCCTTCCACTGGTGTAGCTGTGACCTTGGTGAAAGAATTGTGTTTGCCATGATGTACTCGTGGTATGTGTTGGTTTCCTTAACAGTAATTTCCATCAGGGGTTCATCGAAGAATAACTGAAAGCATTCCAGTTCAATGGCATTGTTCCCAAGTGTACATGATGGCCGTATTCCACTTTGTGTTTCATCAAAATCGTTGGGATTGGGAACAAAATTGGCACCTTCCTGCCAATCCCAGATGCGGTCTGCTAGTGGGTACTGGATATTGACAGGTGGTTGTGGAGGTTGTGGTTGTGCAGGTTGTGGGGGTGGTTGAGGCTGGTTGTAGCTGTGCTGAGTTAGCACCGTGGGTAGCGTGGCCTGGTGCTGGTGCCACATGATTCATGCCACTGCCAACACCACCACCACCTTCTGTCCCATGCACATTATGCATCCTCATTGTAACAATATCATCTTCACTATCAGTTCATGGTGTAGGGCCACTGGATGTACTCCGAGATTTACTCCTTTTCCTTGGAATGGCATATGACACACTATCAGAATGCATGCTGCGTCGTACTGCTGCTGCTTCACTGGAGAATATTCCCCCTCATTGTCACAGCTCAAACTGCTTTCAATAGCTTGGAAATCGCTATCACTTTCACTGCTCGCATCTGAGTCCTGTACATGGGGAAATAGCTTCCTCTTTCGTCCTGGTACAGGTGAACATGAATGAGACAGCCCTGCACCAGAGGTGGAAGATTGTGGGTCATCTGGGTTTTCATCACTAATTACGTTATCCTGGGCACTGCTTTCAATCACACCCTCCTGAAAACATGAAATTCACTTTCACTGTCACTTCCATCGGTGTTAGAACTATCACTTGGGAACAGAAGACCTCCAGTTCAGTGAGGAGTGAGGTACCTCTTACCACGAGGCATCATAAGCAAGGATTACTAAAATGGCGTTCCCACAATGCACCACTGAGTCCCTGATCTTTTTCATACTGTGCACACGCAAAAGAAAAAACAAAAGTTTCTCCTTTTAAATTTAGTAATATATACAGGAGAAAGGGTTACTAGCCCCCTTGCTCCCGGCATTTTAGTTGCCTCTTACGACACACATGGCTTACAGAGGAAGAATTCTGTTCCACTTCCCCATGGAGATAAGAGGAAATAAACAAGAACAAGAATTAGAAAGAAAATAGAAGAAAACCCAGAGGGGTATGTATATATATGCTTGTACACATATGTGTAGTGTGACCTAAGTGTAAGTAGAAGTAGCAAGACGTACCTGTAATCTTGCATATTTATGAGACAAAAGACACCAGCAATCCTACCATCATGTAAAACAATTACAGGCTTTTGTTTTACACTCACTTGGAAGGACGGTAGTACCTCCCTGGGCGGTTGCTGTCTACCAACCTACTACCTATATGTTATGGGGCTATAGGACCCAACATGTATTTATGTATCTGTAACAGTTACTCTGGAATACCTAATTATATTGAATTGATGGGGACTCGCCTCTAAATGTCATAAGGGCAGATCACTCTTATGGCTGTACGGCAGCTGAGTCAAGCCTGTTTTTCTCAATATAATAGGTTATACTATAGACACACACACACACAATTTAAGTGGTTTATAAAGTGGTATTTCTTTTTGTAAAAGTAAAATTAAGGTGTGGTAGAATTGTGGTAACTGGAGAATTGTGCTTGTTTTTTGGTGGGTGTGGGAGGAGCTTAGCTAGGCCCCTCCCTCTCTCGCTTTTTTGTTGACTTCAAACTGGGAGGACCTCTGGGTCCTTCTTCTATTTTTCTGGGGCATTATGTGTGCTCCAGGGGTGAGCTTTTATAACTTAAGTTGTGGCCATCATACCCAGGGTGACTAAAGTGTGTCAAAACACTGGTTAGCCCAGAGTTATGTCAAGAAGAGAGAAGGGCATTGTTGAAATGCACCATGTGGACTGTCCTAGGAGAGCAGCTAAGGGGTATGCAGGCTTATGTTTTGAGTATGTGAGTGCTGTAATTGTATATTCTGTACATACCTATTTAGAATACAGTTATATTTTTATAGTAGTAGTTTAAATAACCTGTGAAGAGGGCTGGTGAAAGGATCAGACACACTGAGGATGATCAGTCATGATGTAAGTAGTATTACCCTAGACATAAGGCCTTTATGTAAAAGCTACCCCACACTAGAACATGTAGTGAGAACCTTACTGTCAAAGTATAAGGGATAACAACATAACAACGTAACACTATATTACATTGTACTTCTCGACCCATCCGCTGACACGTCCACTCCCAAATATCTGAATACGTTCACCTCCTCCATACTCTCTCCCTCCAATCTGATATTCAATCTTTCATCACCTAATCTTTTTGTTATCCTCATAACCTTACTCTTTCCTGTATTCACCTTTAATTTTCTTCTTTTGCACACCCTACCAAATTCATCCACCAATCTCTGCAACTTCTCTTCAGAATCTCCCAAGAGCACAGTGTCATCAGCAAAGAGCAGCTGTGACAACTCCCACTTTGTGTGTGATTCTTTATCTTTTAACTCCACGCCTCTTGCCAAGACCCTCGCATTTACTTCTCTTACAACCCCATCTATAAATATATTAAACAACCACGGTGACATCACACATCCTTGTCTAAGGCCTACTTTTACTGGGAAAAAATTTCCCTCTTTCCTACATACTCTAACTTGAGCCTCACTATCCTCGTAAAAACTCTTCACTGCTTTCAGTAACCTACCTCCTACACCATACACTTGCAACATCTGCCACATTGCCCCCCTATCCACCCTGTCATACGCCTTTTCCAAATCCATAAATGCCACAAAGACCTCTTTAGCCTTATCTAAATACTGTTCACTTATATGTTTCACTGTAAACACCTGGTCCACACACCCCCTACCTTTCCTAAAGCCTCCTTGTTCATCTGCTATCCTATTCTCCGTCTTACTCTTAATTCTTTCAATTATAACTCTACCATACACTTTACCAGGTACACTCAACAGACTTATCCCCCTATAATTTTTGCACTCTCTTTTATCCCCTTTGCCTTTATACAAAGGAACTATGCATGCTCTCTGCCAATCCCTAGGTACCTTACCCTCTTCCATACATTTATTAAACAATTGCACCAACCACTCCAAAACTATATCCCCACCTGCTTTTAACATTTCTATCTTTATCCCATCAATCCCGGCTGCCTTACCCCCTTTCATTTTACCTACTGCCTCACGAACTTCCCCCACACTCACAACTGGCTCTTCCTCACTCCTACAAGATGTTATTCCTCCTTGCCCTATACACGAAATCACAGCTTCCCTATCTTCATCAACATTTAACAATTCCTCAAAATATTCCTTCCATCTTCCCAATACCTCTAACTCTCCATTTAATAACTCTCCTCTCATATTTTTAACTGACAAATCCATTTGTTCTCTAGGCTTTCTTAACTTGTTAATCTCACTCCAAAACTTTTTCTTATTTTCAACAAAATTTGTTGATAACATCTCACCCACTCTCTCATTTGCTCTCTTTTTACATTGCTTCACCACTCTCTTAACCTCTCTCTTTTTCTCCATATACTCTTCCCTCCTTGCATCACTTCTACTTTGTAAAAACTTCTCATATGCTAACTTTTTCTCCCTTACTACTCTCTTTACATCATCATTCCACCAATCGCTCCTCTTCCCTCCTGCACCCACTTTCCTGTAACCACAAACTTCTGCTGAACACTCTAACACTACATTTTTAAACCTACCCCATACCTCTTCGACCCCATTGCCTATGCTCTCATTAGCCCATCTATCCTCCAATAGCTGTTTATATCTTACCCTAACTGCCTCCTCTTTTAGTTTATAAACCTTCACCTCTCTCTTCCCTGATGCTTCTATTCTCCTTGTATCCCATCTACCTTTTACTCTCAGTGTAGCTACAACTAGAAAGTGATCTGATATATCTGTGGCCCCTCTATAAACATGTACATCCTGAAGTCTACTCAACAGTCTTTTATCTACCAATACATAATCCAACAAACTACTGTCATTTCGCCCTACATCATATCGTGTATACTTATTTATCCTCTTTTTCTTAAAATATGTATTACCTATAACTAAACCCCTTTCTATACAAAGTTCAATCAAAGGGCTCCCATTATCATTTACACCTGGCACCCCAAACTTACCTACCACACCCTCTCTAAAAGTTTCTCCTACTTTAGCATTCAAGTCCCCTACCACAATTACTCTCTCACTTGGTTCAAAGGCTCCTATACATTCACTTAACATCTCCCAAAATCTCTCTCTCTCCTCTGCATTCCTCTCTTCTCCAGGTGCATACACGCTTATTATGACCCACTTCTCGCATCCAACCTTTACTTTAATCCACATAATTCTTGAATTTACACATTCATATTCTCTTTTCTCCTTCCATAACTGATCATTTAACATTACTGCTACCCCTTCCTTTGCTCTAACTCTCTCAGATACTCCAGATTTAATCCCATTTATTTCCCCCCACTGAAACTCTCCTACCCCCTTCAGCTTTGTTTCGCTTAGGGCCAGGACATCCAACTTCTTTTCATTCATAACATCAGCAATCATCTGTTTCTTGTCATCCGCACTACATCCACGCACATTTAAGCAACCCAGTTTTATAAAGTTTTTCTTCTTCTCTTTTTTAGTAATTGTATACAGGAGAAGGGGTTACTAGCCCATTGCTCCCGGCATTTTAGTCGCCTCATACGACACGCATGGCTTACGGAGGAAAGATTCTTTTCCACTTCCCCATGGACAATAGAAGAAATAAAAAAGAACAAGAGCTATTTAGAAAAAGGAGAAAAACCTAGATGTATGTATATATATATATGCATGTGCGTGTCTGTGAAGTGTGACCAAAGTGTTAGTAGGAGTAGCAAGATATCCCTGTTATCTTAGCGTGTTTATGAGACAGAAAAAGAAACCAGCAATCCTACCATCATGCAAAACAATTACAGGTTTTTGTTTCACAGTCATCTGGCAGGACGGTAGTACTTCCCTGGGTGGTTGCTGTCTACCAACCTACCAACCATATTAAATTCTATCAACCATACTTTACTCCAAGTTCTCAGTTTTACTCTTCATTAATAGGTTTGTATTCCTTTTTTGTTTATTGCTGAAAGTGCCAAGTGATCTCATAGGCCAGAGTGCTTAATCTATCTTAATTTTTATGCAGGTATAAGCAGTCTTTTTATTCATCTTGCATAGGATCTTTGCTTCTACTAATATGCTCATTTAACCCCTTCAGGGTCCAAGGCCAAAATCTGAAGTGGTGCCCCAGTGTCCAAGAATTTTCCAAAAAAAAATTTGTTATTTTTTCTTATGAAATGGTAGAGAATCTTTTTGTGAAGGTAATAAAACAAAAAGTATGAAATTTGATGGAAAATTGACGAAATTATGCTCTCGCAAATTTTGACGTGTCAGCGATATTTATGAATCAGCGATTTTGCCGAATTTGACTCCCATTTTAGGCCAATTACATCATTCCAGTCGACCAAATTCTTAGCTATTTCACTAGTATTACTTCTATTCTATCGATTGAGCACAAGAAATCGCCAAGTCAACTGTTTCAACTACAAAATAAAGTGATCGGAAATTGGTAATTTGGCCAATTTAACACAAAGTTCAAAATATTCCAATTTCAAAATAGCGTCCAGAATAAACAATGTAGGCATTCCTGGCACTAAACTAATATTTCCTCGGTTCATTAGTTACGTTTTGAGGCTTTACAAATAAATCCCATTTTGATTTTTTATTCGCATAATGAATTTTTATTCACACCAAAAAATAGAAGATTTACTGTTATGCAATACTGTAATAATTGTATAAATATCATCACCATATTTGTGAATGCATATTAGACCCACCAGCTGGCGTGTATTAGACGTGTGAGGTCGTTTGTTTACTCTTGAACATCGACAAAAATTTAACATTTCCGCTACTCTGAGCTCAGTTTCAAGCCATTTCCAGTGCTAAAACCAATCAAAATCATCTCTATTTCTGTAATATGTCTTCCATTCTATCAAATGTGACCAAGAAATTGCAAATACAACTATAAAAAACATACAAAAAAACACTGCAAAGTTGCTGTTTTATTCGAAAATCGTGGTTTCAGTTTTTTTCTCTTGTTATACACAGTGTGTTGCAGGATTTGTTTTATGTGGTGCACACATACCACATAGATGTATTCTCTCATATCTAGGCCCAAGTGTACCACTCACAGTTTATCAGAGTGAGCTGAGCTCATGACGTAGATCTACGGTTTGGACCCTGAACGTAAAGCCATAGATCTACGGGACGGACCCTGAAAGGGTTAATTATTTCTATGGGCAAGTCATTTACGTAAATTCTCATAGGGCTAACTTGACTACCACACAGGGAATTATTGATAGAAATGAGACATCATATAAAAGTGAGGGTTTATACATATTTTAGTTTTTAGATGATTGAAGTACATTATTTACAGTGTTCTCTCTTTTTTTTTTTGTTTTTTTTTTTTTTGTTGTTTTTTAGGTTTTACTTGCTTCCTTACCACTGTCCCTGCTAGAGTCTGCTATATGTTTCTGGATCTTCACTGCTCTGGTCCAGACAACGCGCACACTCCGCCTCAGGCGCAACTTGGTGAAGCTCTCTCTCTACAGACACTTCACAAACACACTGGCATTTGCTGTGATAGCTTCTATAATCTTCATGCTTTGGTCCATCAGGTAAGAAACTATGAACTGGCAATAATGTAATTAAAAGTGCCTTTGCTTTTTCATTGGGTTTATTTTACATATTCCATATCTCTTGCTCCAGTATGCTGTTATTGTAGTGTGTAGGTTGAAACTATGCTCTTGAATGCCTTAAAACAAACAAACACACACACACACACACACACACACACACACACACACACACACACACACACACACACACACACACACACACACACACACACACACACACACACACACACACACACACACACACACACACACACACACACACACACACACACACACACACACACACACACACACACACACACACACACACACACACACACACACACACACACACACACACACACACACACACACACACACACACACACACACACACACACACACACACACACACACACACACACACACACACCCCCCCCCCCCCCCCCCCTACCTACCTACCTACCTACCTTTCTTTCTTTCTTTCTTTCTTTCTTTCTTTCTTTCAACACACCGGCTGTATCCCACCGAGGCGGGGTGGCCCAAAAGGAAAGACGAGAGTTTCTCCTTTTACATTTAGTAATATATACAGGAGAAGGGGTTACTAGCCTCTTGCTCCCGGCATTTTAGTCGCCTCTTACAACATGCATGGCTTACAGAGGAAGAATTCTGTTCCACTTCCCCATGGAGGTAAGAGGAAATAAACAAGAACAAGAACTAGAAAGAAAATAGAAGAAAACCCAAAGTGGTGTGTATATATATGCTTGTACAAGTATGTGTAGTGTGACCGAAGTGTAAGTAGAAGTAGCAAGACGTACCTGAAATCTTGCATGTGTATGAGACAGAAAAAAAAAAAGACACCAGCAATCCTACCATCGTGTAAAACAATTACAGGCTTCAGTTTTACACTCACCTGGCAGGACGGTAGTACCTCCCTGGGCGGTTGCTGTCTACCAACCTACTACCTAGGACACACATATATATATATATATATATAGGTTGGTAGACAGCAACCACCCAGGGAGGTACTACCGTCCTGCCAAGTGAGTGTAAAACGAAAGCCTGTAATTGTTTTACATGATGGTAGGATTGCTGGTGTCCATTTTTCTGTCTCATGAACATGCAAGATTTCAGGTACGTCTTGCTACTTCTACTTACACTTAGGTCACACTACACATATATGTACAAGCATATATATACACACCCCTCTGGGTTTTCTTCTATTTTGTTTCTAGTTCTTGTTCTTGTTTATTTCCTCTTATCTCCATGGGGAAGTGGAACAGAATTCTTCCTCCGTAAGCCATGCGTGTTGTAAGAGGCGACTAAAATGCCGGGAGCAAGGGGCTAGTAACCCCTTCTGCTGTATATATTACTAAATGTAAAAGGAGGAACTTTTGTTTTTCCTTTTGGGCCACCCTGCCTCGGTGGGATACGGCCGGTGTGTTGAAAGAAAGAAAGAAAGATAGATAGATAGATAGATAGATAGATAGATAGATAGATAGATAGATATATATATATATATATATATATATATATATATATATATATATGAGGCGACTAAAATGCCGGGAGCAATGGGCTAGTAACCCCTTCTCCTGTATACAATTACTAAAAAAGAGAAGAAGAAAAACTTTATAAAACTGGGTTGCTTAAATGTGCGTGGATGTAGTGCGGATGACAAGAAACAGATGATTGCTGATGTTATGAATGAAAAGAAGTTGGATGTCCTGGCCCTAAGCGAAACAAAGCTGAAGGGGGTAGGAGAGTTTCAGTGGGGGGAAATAAATGGGATTAAATCTGGAGTATCTGAGAGAGTTAGAGCAAAGGAAGGGGTAGCAGTAATGTTAAATGATCAGTTATGGAAGGAGAAAAGAGAATATGAATGTGTAAATTCAAGAATTATGTGGATTAAAGTAAAGGTTGGATGCGAGAAGTGGGTCATAATAAGCGTGTATGCACCTGGAGAAGAGAGGAATGCAGAGGAGAGAGAGAGATTTTGGGAGATGTTAAGTGAATGTATAGGAGCCTTTGAACCAAGTGAGAGAGTAATTGTGGTAGGGGACTTGAATGCTAAAGTAGGAGAAACTTTTAGAGAGGGTGTGGTAGGTAAGTTTGGGGTGCCAGGTGTAAATGATAATGGGAGCCCTTTGATTGAACTTTGTATAGAAAGGGGTTTAGTTATAGGTAATACATATTTTAAGAAAAAGAGGATAAATAAGTATACACGATATGATGTAGGGCGAAATGACAGTAGTTTGTTGGATTATGTATTGGTAGATAAAAGACTGTTGAGTAGACTTCAGGATGTACATGTTTATAGAGGGGCCACAGATATATCAGATCACTTTCTAGTTGTAGCTACACTGAGAGTAAAAGGTAGATGGGATACAAGGAGAATAGAAGCATCAGGGAAGAGAGAGGTGAAGGTTTATAAACTAAAAGAGGAGGCAGTTAGGGTAAGATATAAACAGCTATTGGAGGATAGATGGGCTAATGAGAGCATAGGCAATGGGGTCGAAGAGGTATGGGGTAGGTTTAAAAATGTAGTGTTAGAGTGTTCAGCAGAAGTTTGTGGTTACAGGAAAGTGGGTGCAGGAGGGAAGAGGAGCGATTGGTGGAATGATGATGTAAAGAGAGTAGTAAGGGAGAAAAAGTTAGCATATGAGAAGTTTTTACAAAGTAGAAGTGATGCAAGGAGGGAAGAGTATATGGAGAAAAAGAGAGAGGTTAAGAGAGTGGTGAAGCAATGTAAAAAGAGAGCAAATGAGAGAGTGGGTGAGATGTTATCAACAAATTTTGTTGAAAATAAGAAAAAGTTTTGGAGTGAGATTAACAAGTTAAGAAAGCCTAGAGAACAAATGGATTTGTCAGTTAAAAATAGGAGAGGAGAGTTATTAAATGGAGAGTTAGAGGTATTGGGAAGATGGAAGGAATATTTTGAGGAATTGTTAAATGTTGATGAAGATAGGGAAGCTGTGATTTCGTGTATAGGGCAAGGAGGAATAACATCTTGTAGGAGTGAGGAAGAGCCAGTTGTGAGTGTGGGGGAAGTTCGTGAGGCAGTAGGTAAAATGAAAGGGGGTAAGGCAGCCGGGATTGATGGGATAAAGATAGAAATGTTAAAAGCAGGTGGGGATATAGTTTTGGAGTGGTTGGTGCAATTGTTTAATAAATGTATGGAAGAGGGTAAGGTACCTAGGGATTGGCAGAGAGCATGCATAGTTCCTTTGTATAAAGGCAAAGGGGATAAAAGAGAGTGCAAAAATTATAGGGGGATAAGTCTGTTGAGTGTACCTGGTAAAGTGTATGGTAGAGTTATAATTGAAAGAATTAAGAGTAAGACGGAGAATAGGATAGCAGATGAACAAGGAGGCTTTAGGAAAGGTAGGGGGTGTGTGGACCAGGTGTTTACAGTGAAACATATAAGTGAACAGTATTTAGATAAGGCTAAAGAGGTCTTTGTGGCATTTATGGATTTGGAAAAGGCGTATGACAGGGTGGATAGGGGGGCAATGTGGCAGATGTTGCAAGTGTATGGTGTAGGAGGTAGGTTACTGAAAGCAGTGAAGAGTTTTTACGAGGATAGTGAGGCTCAAGTTAGAGTATGTAGGAAAGAGGGAAATTTTTTCCCAGTAAAAGTAGGCCTTAGACAAGGATGTGTGATGTCACCGTGGTTGTTTAATATATTTATAGATGGGGTTGTAAGAGAAGTAAATGCGAGGGTCTTGGCAAGAGGCGTGGAGTTAAAAGATAAAGAATCACACACAAAGTGGGAGTTGTCACAGCTGCTCTTTGCTGATGACACTGTGCTCTTGGGAGATTCTGAAGAGAAGTTGCAGAGATTGGTGGATGAATTTGGTAGGGTGTGCAAAAGAAGAAAATTAAAGGTGAATACAGGAAAGAGTAAGGTTATGAGGATAACAAAAAGATTAGGTGATGAAAGATTGAATATCAGATTGGAGGGAGAGAGTATGGAGGAGGTGAACGTATTCAGATATTTGGGAGTGGACGTGTCAGCGGATGGGTCTATGAAAGATGAGGTGAATCATAGAATTGATGAGGGAAAAAGAGTGAGTGGTGCACTTAGGAGTCTGTGGAGACAAAGAACTTTGTCCTTGGAGGCAAAGAGGGGAATGTATGAGAGTATAGTTTTACCAACGCTCTTATATGGGTGTGAAGCGTGGGTGATGAATGTTGCAGCGAGGAGAAGGCTGGAGGCAGTGGAGATGTCATGTCTGAGGGCAATGTGTGGTGTGAATATAATGCAGAGAATTCGTAGTTTGGAAGTTAGGAGGAGGTGCGGGATTACCAAAACTGTTGTCCAGAGGGCTGAGGAAGGGTTGTTGAGGTGGTTCGGACATGTAGAGAGAATGGAGCGAAACAGAATGACTTCAAGAGTGTATCAGTCTGTAGTGGAAGGAAGGCGGGGTAGGGGTCGGCCTAGGAAGGGTTGGAGGGAGGGGGTAAAGGAGGTTTTGTGTGCGAGGGGCTTGGACTTCCAGCAGGCATGCTTGAGCGTGTTTGATAGGAGTGAATGGAGACAAATGGTTTTTAATACTTGACGTGCTGTTGGAGTGTGAGCAAAGTAACATTTATGAAGGGATTCAGGGAAACCGGCAGGCCGGACTTGAGTCCTGGAGATGGGAAGTACAGTGCCTGCACTCTGAAGGAGGGGTGTTAATGTTGCAGTTTAAAAACTGTAGTGTAAAGCACCCTTCTGGCAAGACAGTGATGGAGTGAATGATGGTGAAAGTTTTTCTTTTTCGGGCCACCCTGCCTTGGTGGGAATCGGCCGGTGTGATAATAAAAAAAAAAAAATAATATATATATATATATATATATATATATATATATATATATATATATAGTGTACAGTGCATAGTATGTGCATGGTATGCGCATAGCATGTGTAATGTATAGCAGTGTATCGTTGATAGTGGGGGCTGTGCACAGAGCATAGTGGTGTATAGCAACATGTGCACAGAGCATTGTGGTGTATAGTGACTTGTACTGGGAGGGAGTGAGTGCCCTACTCTGCCTCATCACACATCTCTCACTCCTCCCTTTCTTCCACCGCCCACCACAAGGACAAGAGACCCCTCTCCTCCCCCCCACCACCACCATGAACCACATGCGGTATGTACCATGCGCCATTTTCCCTTCAGCCTGGGCTTACCACACAGCACACAGTTTGAGGTATGGCAGATGATGAAGCCAGCCAGCCACAAAGCCAGGGAAACAATGCACCCAACAGTGAAAGAAGAGGCACATGTCAGGTGTGTGGAGAGTTTCGAGCACGCAACAGGGATGGCCGCATTTGTGCACACAATGGGTGTGCAGGATCACATATGCCCCCAGCAGAGAGCAGCCCACAGCCTCCACAGGCTGAAAACGAGAAAATTCGCGCACAGGTTAGCAAAAAAATCGAAGAAGCTAACACAGTGGGAGCAATAAGAATAATTACAAGTGGCGACACTGTAGCCCCCAAGGATGAGACCACGGCCCAAGCACTAAGAGACGAGCATCCAACCAGGGACACCATAGCCATCAACAACAACCCTGAGGAAGACCCCATCACTGAACAATTAATTTTGCCAGAATCGGAGGTCTATAAGGCGATCGTGTCATTTCCAGCAGGATCTGCAGGAGGTTACACTGGAATTCGACCTCAGCACCTCAAAGAGATGGTAAATCCAGTACTCGGTGAATCTGCATCAATTCTTCTCACCGAGTTAACAACTTTGGTCAACAGTTGCCTGGCTGGGCGAATCCCAGAAATTAAACCTTTCTTTTTTGGAGCCTCACTATGTGCATTGAAGAAGAGGGATGGGGGAATCAGACCCATTGCAGTTGGAAACACTCTTCGCCGTCTAGTTGCCAAAGCAGCAGTGGGAAACATTCGCCTAGAAGCTGCCACTTTACTCCAGCCACACCAACTGGGCTTTGGGGTCTCTCAAAGCAGTGAAGCTGCAGCTCATGCCACAATGGCCTACATCAGGGACCTACCAAAAGACAAGGCCGTAGTCAAACTTGATTATAGAAATGCCTTTAATATGGTGAAGAGAGATGCTGTTTTGCCAGCTGTTCGGGATTGGTTCCCCAGTCTTTCCCTTCATTTCAGCCGGCTACAGCAAACCCTCAATTCTTTTGTTTGGAGAACATGAAATTCAATCATTAGAGGGTGTTCAGCAGGGTGACCCACTCACTCCACTTCTCTTCTGCTTGGCAGTAAGAGAACTAACTTCCAGCCTACACAATGAGCTCAGTATCTGGTACCTGGATGACGGCACTCTGGCAGGTACTGAAGAGTCCCTGGTGGGGGACCTACAACTAGTGAAAACACAGGGAGAAGACTTGGGACTCATCCTCAATCCCTCCAAGTGTGAAATCATCACAGCAAACCAGGAAATAATCAATGCTGTGCGAAGAATCCTACCGGAAGTCTCAACTACCACTCCGTCCAACAGTACCCTATTGGGGGCACCGCTGGGTCACCAGGCCATCGACCCTGTCCTCAGGGACAAATTGAATGACTTGATGAGAATGGAGGAGAGAATAAGCGATCTTGATGCCCATGATGCTCTGTATCTCCTCACAAGGTGTCTTACTATACCAAGACTCACTCACTTCTTGAGGTGTGCACCCTCTTTCGACAACCCAACACTCGGTGAATGTGACGCACACCAGAGATCGTTTAAGAAGGCACTGAACCTATCACTAGAGGATGAGCAATGGGATCAGGCAACCCTCCCAGCGCGACTGGGAGGTATAGGGGTGCGTAAAGCAACGCATGTTGCTTTACCTGCTTTTCTGTCTTCATGTTTGGCTTCCAGCGCATTAGTCAAGAAGATAGTTCCCAAACGCTTGAGAGACGTGGTAGGAGCTCAAGACCCCACGTTTACTGAAGCAGCGATTCAGTGGGACACCTTTACAGACTCCTCCAGTAGACCAGCTCCTCCCAAACAGCACAAACAGTCCCATTGGGACAAACCGATCATTGAAAAAATCGCCAACACAATGTGAGAGTAAGACACATGTGCAACATCTGGGTATCTTTATTGTAGACGTTTCGCCAGCCAGTGGCTTTATCAATACAAATTCCAGGACATAACTTGAAGACAGTAGAACTATGTACAGAAGATGAGGTAATCAGTCCCTCAACCTAGGAGTAGGTGCGAACAGCACCATAGTCGTGGAGATTCTCCACGACTATGGTGCTGTTCGTCTACAATAAAGATACCCAGATGTTGCACATGTGTCTTACTCTCATCTTGTCGGTATTATATACCATTCGTACGCCAACACAATGCTCTCCAATGCTTCAGGAAAGAACAAAGCTCGTCTCCTGGCAGTGAAGTTACCACACTCAGGAGATTTCCTGTTAGCTGTTCCCAATTCCTCCCTGGGCACCCGTCTCGACCCACAGGCCATTCGGATTGGTGTTGCTCTTTGCCTAGCCGCCCCCATCCTCACCGAACATAGGTGTATTTGCGGCAGGGCGACAGCTGATCAATTCGGACTTCATGGTCTCGTGTGTCACACAGCAGAAGGGAAGTATGCCAGACATGAGGAGGTCAATGACATCATAAAGAGAAGCCTCGCCACAGCCCGTTGCCCAGCTCAACGGGAACCCCAAGTACAGAGGTCTGATGGAAGTCAAAAGCGTCCTGATGGAGCCACTATGCTACCCTGGAAGAATGGAAAGCAGATTGCCTGGGACTACACCTGTGCTGCCACATTGGCAGACATCTACTTGCCATACTCCATAGTGGAAGGGGGTGGAGCTGCCAGCCACAGGGAGACCCGGAAGATCTGAAAATATGAAGACCTTCCCCCTTGCTATAACTTCATTCCAATAGGGTCGGAGACCCTTGGAGCATGGGGAAGTGTGCTCTAAAGTTCCTCAAAGAGCTGGGTGAAAAGCTCATCATAGAAACCAAAGACCACAGGGGGACTAGCTTCCTCTTTCAGAGACTCAGTGTTGCGATCCAGAGAGGAAATGCCTGCAGTATTCTGGGCACGCGGCCCACCGCAGGGGAGCTGGACGAAGTATTCGAGATGTAGCTCTGAATTAACTATGTTGTTTTACTTTCTGTTGTATTTTTGTGAATGTTTGGCCAATGTATTTTGTCTTTAAATAAAATATACTTCAAATATAGGGGGTGGTAGGAGAAAATTCTCAAACAGCTTCAGGGAGAACCTTGAGTTTTCCCTGAGGCAAGTTTATTCTTTTCTCTGAGGATGAGGGTCCCTAGGACAGTTCTAGAGGTGGTACCTCCCTAGGTATGTATATATATATATATATATATATATATATATATATACATATACACACCTACCATCCGACTTACGACCGAGTTCGGTTCTGAGAAACCGGTCGTAACTCGAACTTTACTACTGAATATCAACAAAACATTTTTGTAAAGACTTTATTTTATTGTTTTATTTTGGTATTTCATGTTTTACTTTACTTTTTATGTTGTTAGTACTGTATTTTATACTGTGAGGTTTAGGATAAACACTGTGTACAACACAAATAATTGTTTATTTCTCAGAAATTTGGCATAAAAAACACGGTCGTTACAACACAAATAATTGTTTATTTCCCAGAAATTTGGCATAAAAAACACGGTTGTAAGTCGAGTGGTCGTAAGTCGAGCAAGTCGTAAGTCGGATGGTAGGTGTATGTGTGTGTCTATATGGGCCATAAATGATCTCTGCATTAGTTTCAGCTCTGATATCTCCTAACTTGGATGAAGTCATCAACACTGAACAGTACTCCAAGCAAGAGAGAGAGAGCACAAATTAATAACAAAAAATGGCACAATACCGTGACTGGAACGATACACAAATAACCCACACATAGAAGAGAGGAGCTTACGACGACGTTTAGGTCCGACTTGGACCATTTACAAAGTCACACTGACTTTGTAAATGGTCCAAGCTGGACCGAAACGTCGTCATAAGCTCCTCTCTTCTATGTGCGGGCTATTTGTGTAGAGCACAAGTTATTTGAATACTGTCATCATTGGCATTGGTTTTGTTGTTTTGAAAGCTCCTACTATTCATCCATTCATTTTCTTGGCCTTTCTGACATTAGCCTTATTGTGTTCTTTAACCCTTTCAGTGTCCAGACCCCTGATCTGAAACTTGCTCTCACTGTCCAAAAATTCCTCCAGCCTCCCACCCCCCAAAAAAAAAAAATTATGAAATGGTAGAGAATCTTTTTCCAAAGGGAATGACGCCAAAAGTATGAAATTCGAGGGAAAACTCGTAGAATTACGCTGGTGCACGGGTAGCGGTCTTTGCACAGTTTAAGCACTGGTGATATCACTCACTTTTGAGTCCTATTTTATGCCAGTTCCATTGTTCCAGTCGACCAAATTATTAACTGTTTGGCTAGTACGCCTTCCATTGTGTTGATTGACCACAAGAATCTGCTTGATCAACTATTTCAAATACCCAATAAAGTGATCAGAATTCAGTAATTTGGCCAATTTCACACAAAATTTAGACATGCCAGTTCCATAACAAAAATGTAAATATTCCTGTGAGGGAAGATGGTTAGAAAAGTCACTGCCCTTTTCCACACCTGAATGGAGCACCAGTAGTAATACACCTGCAGTCTGTGATGGATTAATTTTTCATGGGGAACCCCTTTCACATAAAAGTTAATATAAATGCAGCCTATATGGAGGTTTTGTTGTTTCCTATTTTTCATCAGCATTTCAATTAGCTTTTGTATGAATCTTAATCACCAATTATCTTTTTCACATTATTCATTTTCCTGACCTTATTTGCATTGCTCACTTATTTCAGATTTTTTTTTATCTCAATAGCTCTCTCTCCCCAAGGTAGGGTGACTCAAAAGAAGAAAATTGCTGTCTTTCATGCTATTTTTCATTATAATATTTTCCATGTTTGGTTATTTCCTGGTCAGTAACTTCAAGGTTATATTTGCATATGCAGTATTCTTTAACTTTCTGCAACTTTTACAAGTTTTTGTATTTTCTTTCATGAATCCATCTAATATTTTATTTTGCTTGTTTGTTTTATCTGCTTTTGCCCTTTACATTCATGCCAATAGGTCACTCACTCCTGTTTTCCATTATTAAAATCTTTTAAGTCATTCTTATTATGGCTCGTGTTTTTTGTTACCTAGCCTCTTTGTGATCTATTAGTAAACATCTGGGCTAACTCTTAGAAATTACCTATTTGAGTTTGTGGTTGGGAAGAGGAGTGAACCAGAAATGGACCAGGTCTTGGTCCATTCTCTAAGCTTTCAACAGACAGCAAACACAGCATGTTTTTTCTCACTGTGCTATCACAGTATCTTCTCACTGACCTACTGGTTGGGAAGCACCTAAGTAATCATGTAGCCTTGGTTTTGAAAAAATATTTTATGCCTCAGAGTATTGGTCAAGTGGTTCACCTTAAAAAGGGCATTGTATATGGTTTATCTTGTACAGTAGGACCCCTGTATCCGTGGGGGATTTATTTTATTATCACACTGGCCGATTCCCACCAAGGCAGGGTGGCCCGAAAAAGAAAAACTTTCACCATCATTCACTCCATCACTGTCTTGCCAGAAGGGTGCTTTACACTACAGTTTTTAAACTGCAACATTAACACCCCTCCTTCAGAGTGCAGGCACTGTACTTCCCATCTCCAGGACTCAAGTCCGGCCTGCCGGTTTCCCTGAATCCCTTCATAAATGTTACTTTGCTCACACTCCAACAGCACGTCAAGTATTAAAAACCATTTGTCTCCATTCACTCCTATCAAACACGCTCATGCATGCCTGCTGGAAGTCCAAGCCCCTCACACACAAAACCTCCTTTACCCCCTCCCTCCAACCCTTCCTAGGCCGACCCCTACCCCGCCTTCCTTCCACTACAGACTGATACACTCTTGAAGTCATTCTGTTTCGCTCCATTCTCTCTACATGTCCGAACCACCTCAACAACCCTTCCTCAGCCCTCTGGACAACAGTTTTGGTAATCCCGCACCTCCTCCTAACTTCCAAACTACGAATTCTCTGCATTATATTCACACCACACATTGCCCTCAGACATGACATCTCCACTGCCTCCAGCCTTCTCCTCGCTGCAACATTCATCACCCACGCTTCACACCCATATAAGAGCGTTGGTAAAACTATACTCTCATACATTCCCCTCTTTGCCTCCAAGGACAAAGTTCTTTGTCTCCACAGACTCCTAAGTGCACCACTCACTCTTTTTCCCTCATCAATTCTATGATTCACCTCATCTTTCATAGACCCATCCGCTGACACGTCCACTCCCAAATATCTGAATACGTTCACCTCCTCCATACTCTCTCCCTCCAATCTGATATTCAATCTTTCATCACCTAATCTTTTTGTTATCCTCATAACCTTACTCTTTCCTGTATTCACCTTTAATTTTCTTCTTTTGCACACCCTACCAAATTCATCCACCAATCTCTGCAACTTCTCTTCAGAATCTCCCAAGAGCACAGTGTCATCAGCGAAGAGCAGCTGTGACAACTCCCACTTTGTGTGTGATTCTTTATCTTTTAACTCCACGCCTCTTGCCAAGACCCTCGTGGGTCTTGGCATATATTGGTACATATCCCCGTGGGGGATATGTACCAATAACCTGCTGTGGATGCCGAAACCATGGATAGGAAACCCTATACAGTAAGGCCCCACTTGTACGGCAGGTTAGGTTCCAGGCTACTGCCAAAAAGCGGACATCGCCGGAAAGCACAGTGCATTTTTTCCACTTATAAATGCATATATTAATGCCAGATAGCAAGTTTACACTAACACATATTAAGTTAGCAATAGAACTAGGCATTAAAAACAATAAAAAGTAAAATACACACATTACTTACCTTAAAATCTTTGTAGTCTTAATGTAGGGTGAGAGGTGAGTAGTATTTATTGTAAGAAGTCAGGTGTGGGAGGTATGGTAGCCAGCCAGGCCACCCCACTCACACATAATATATGATGACATTTAACCCTTTCGGGGTTTCGGACGTACTAGTACGTCTTACAACCCAGGGTTTTTGACGTACTAGTACACCTAAATTCTAGCGCCCTCAAATCTACATATGTAAGAATGGGTCTGTGGGGGTCTGCAGCACACAGTGCATAATGAGAAAAAAAAACTTTGACCGTGTTTTTGGATTAAAACAGTGACTTTGCACTGTATTTTCGTATGGTATTTATTATTGTATTCTAGTTTTCTTGGTCTCATTTTATAGAATGGAAGACATATTACAGAAATTGAGATGATTTTGACTGGTTTTACAATGAAAAGTACCTTGAAATTGAGCTCAAAGTAGCAGAAATGTTCGATTTTTACCAAAGTTCAAAAGTAAACAAATCATGCCAATCGTCCAATACACATCAACTGGTGAGTCTAATATTCTTTCACAAATGCACTGATATTATTTATACCATTTCTACACTAATGCAGTAGTCTGCATAACAGTAAATCTTATTTTTTTTGTAAGAATAAAAATTCAAAGTGGAAAGCCAAAGAAATATAAGAGGGGCCTGGGGATGTGACTAATGAACAGAGAACTTGTTATTTTAGTGCCAGGAATGTCTTTCTTGTTTATTCTGGACCCTATTCAGAAATTGGCATCTTTTGAATTTTGTGTGAAATTGGCAAAATTGCTAAATTCTGACCACTTTATTGGATAGTTGAAATCGGTAAATGGGTGGTTTCTTGTACTCATTCGATAGAAAAAATGGAGTTCTAGCGAAATAGTTATGATTTTTGTTGACTAGTACACTGGAATTGGCTGAAAATAGGGCTCAAAGTGAGAAAAATCGCCGATGCGTAAACATCGTCGAGACCGCTAACTTCACAAGAGCATAATTCCGTAAGTTTTCCATCAAATTTCATACTTTTGGTGTCATTAGGATCGGGAAAAGATTCTCTATCTTTTCATAAGAAAAAATTAATTTTTTTTTTAAATTTGGCCGACCCTGAAAACAAGTCTGAGAGGACCTGTCAACCCCCAAAGGGTTAAAGCACCCCAGAGCAATAAAATGCTTATATGTACAGTACACTCATTACTTTTCTTAAAATATTTGTAGTCTTAATGTAGGCTGAGTAGGTAGTAGGTTGGTAGACAGCAACCACCCAGGGAGGGGTACTATCGTCCTGCTAAGTGAGTGTAAAACGAAAGCCTATAATTGTTTTACATGATGGTAGGATTACTGGTGTCTTCTTTTCTGTGTCATAAACATGCAAGATTTTAGGTACGTCTTGCTACTACTACTTACACTTAGGTCACACTACACTTTCATGTACAAGCATATACACCTACCGTCCGACTTACGACCTGCTCGACTTACGACCACTCGACTTACAACCGTGTTTTTTATGCCAGATTTCTGGGAAATAAACAAAACCACTAATTGTGTTGTACACAGTGTTTATCCTAAACCATACAGTATAAAATACAGTACTAACAACATAAAAAGTAAAGTAAAACATGAAATACCAAAATAAAACAATAAAATAGTCATTACAAAAATGTTTTGTTGATATTCAGTAGTAAAGTTCGACTTATGACCATTTCGACTTACGGCCGGTTTCTCGGAACCGAACTCGGTCATAAGTCGGATGGTAGGTGTACAGTATATACAGTAGGGGCCCTGCTTTACTGTGTTCCGCTAGGACGGACATTTCAAATAATGACCAATACTCGCTGTACGGCTCCCCCCACCTGACTTTCTAATACAGTCACCGTGCCCCACCCAGTTTGTTTACATTCTCTGTGAACTCCATAAGTACCATGTCTCTTCATTATGTCTGGAAACTCCAAAATTTCAAGTGTTTTTAAAAGTTGTTTCATATTTAATATATACTCTGATAATTATACTTATGTATACCTGTACACATTAAAATCACTAAGAATGTTTTATGTCTCGTGATGCCATATTACTAATGATAATACTCGATAATAATCACTGAGTCTCATTAACCCTTAACCCTTTCAGGGTCCGTCCCGTAGATCTACGGCTTTTCGGTGAGTGTCCAAACCATAGATCTATGCCAAAATTCTAGCGCCGTCAAATTTAGCGTGAAAGCGCTCATAGGCCTACATGTGAGAGAATGGGTCTGCGCCGTGGGTGTGCGCTGTAAACAAAAAATCTAGGCACCTGCATAGCATTGTGGGAACGCTGGCTCAGTCACCCTTGTTCACCATGCCTCGTCGCAAGTCAGCTCTCACTCCCCGGAAAATTGGGACTCTCCTCTTCCTGTCTGATAGTTCTGACACTGATGGAAGTGCAAATGAAGACGAATTCTACGGCTTTGATAAGTTAGTGACTGAAAATAATGACCAGGATATCGATAATAGTGCAGAAAACCCCGACGATCCTCGACCTTCTACCTCTGGTGTGGGCACTCGTGACTCACGGTCGGGTGTTCCTAAACGTAAGAGAAAACTAATATTTTCGCGTGGCCAGGCCTCTGACTTCAATAATGACGATGATTCTGACGTGGATTGTGATTTTATTGCGCTCGACGATCATTCGAGTAGTGATAGTGAGGAATCATATTCACCAGTGAAGCGTCGGTATGTTCGCCGCCACATGCGCTCGGGTAGTGTACCCTATGCTGTGCCCAGGGGACGGAGTACATCACGTGGCCCTACACCCTTTTTAGGTAGTGATAGTGAGGATGATGTGGCTACACTTGGCATGGATGGGCCACAGGCATCAGTGGATGGTGTTAGTGGTGCTGGTGGTGGTAGTGGCACCGCCATGCGTGACTCACCGTGCCACGCGGGGACCCACGCTGCTGACTCGTCAGTTCAAGGACAAAGCGGAGCGTCAGCCACCAGCCCACCACAACCACCCGTACAACCAGCCTATGATGTCCAGTATCCACCACAAAACCGTATGTGGGATTGGCAGCAAAATCCCAATTTTGTTCCCAAGCCTCACCACTTTGATGACTCTCAAAGTGGAATTCTACCTACCTGTCCCCTTGGAACCACGGCCAATGAACTGGAATTCTTTGAATTATTCTTTGACCAGCCATTGATGGAAATTATTGCCAGGGAAAGTAATAAGTATTTTCAGTACACCATGGCAAATACGATCTTATCACCACAGTCAAGACTACACAGGTGGAAAGAGACGACTGTTGCAGAAATGTATTTGCTTTTTGCAACAATAATGCTTATGCCTCACATCTATAAGCATAATATAAAAGCATACTGGTCCACAGATCGGCTAATTTGTACCCCATCCTTCAGTGAAATAATACCAGTGAACAGGTTTATCTTACTGTTACGTATGTTGCACTTCTCTGACAAAACCAGGCCTGACAGAAGTGACAGGTTATACAAGATTAGAAATGTTTTCATGTATCTCAAACAAAAGTTCAGGATATGCTTTTATCCATTCAAGAATCTTGTAATTGACGAGTCTTTGATTTTGTTCAAAGGTAGACTGTCATTCAAGCAGTATATACTGAGCAAGAGGAACCGCTTTGGTATAAAATTGTTTGTACTCTGTGATTGTGACAGTGGCCTGGTGTTGGATATTGTTGTATACACGGGTAGTAAAACATTGAAAGATACCAAGATATTATTGGGTATCTCAGGTGACGTAGTGAGAAACATGATGGCACCTTATCTTGGTAAGGGCCATACATTATATACCGATAACTGGTACACAAGCCCATTACTCAGTGATTTCATGCGAGTGAACAAGACAGATGTGTGTGGCACAGTGCATTCTAATCGTAAACATATGCCCAGGCTCAACGCAGGTGTTCGTGGTGATGACGTGCAGGTGTTTACTGCCAATGACATCATGGCATTACGGTGGCATGACAAACGAGATGTCACATTGTTGACAACCATTCACCGTAATGAAATGCAAGACAGTGGCAAAGTTGATCGAGTGACTAATGAACGTATTCGAAAACCAGTGTCAGTGATTGATTATACACAAAACATGCGCTTGGTTGACAAGTGTGACATGCAGATTGGTTTTGTTGACTGTGTTCGTAAGAGTTACAAGTGGTACATGAAACTTTTCTTCCATCTCATGGACATTTCAATGCTGAATGCATATAATATGTACCAAATAAAGACTGGTAACAGACCACCGTATGGTGAATTTTGTTTGTCTGTTGTCAGACAACTCATAATGAAGTACCAGGTAACAACACCTGCAATACAACATGGTCCTCGAATTCATCACGATATACCCAAGCGTTTGAGGAGAGAAGGTGATCATTTCATAATACAGCTTCCTTCAACTCAAAAGAAATTTGCTCAGAAGAGATGCATTGTGTGTGCACAAACAAAACGATGGCAACAAAGACGCAAAGACACTCGGTTTATGTGTGAGGAATGTAAGGTGCCTCTGTGCATGGTGCCTTGTTTCAAGGAGTTCCACAAGCTCCAGCAGTTCTAAAACCATGTCCAGTGATTGTAAATATGTAAATATATGATAGAACATTAGTATTATACAATATTTGTGCATGTTTATTGTAATAAACAACAGTGGTAAACAATAATATGATAATAACTTTAGTGCGGTTATTGTGTTCAATACAGTGAGTTTATATATATCAATTATATACAGTATTGGTCTCTCAGGCCCCAAATGTTAGTAGGAATAGAAAAAAATTGGAAAAGAAAAGAAAAAACAACAAAACAACAAAATAATATAATACGCGTATGTGGAATTCGTCGATGTTGCCACCACCACATCATTTTCTATAAACTTCTTGGCACTGTATCTCGGTAAGTACTGATCAGATTCTAATTTTTTTTGTTTTATTACCTTCACAAAAATATGCTCTTTAATTCTGTAAGAAAAAATAATTTTTTTTTTTTTTTCAAAATTTCTTGGACACTGGTGCGTGACTTCAGATTTTGGCCTTGGACCCTGAAAGGGTTAAACGGTCCAAATGTTTATATACGTTCACGTGCGTAGCGCCCCAAACGTATATATACGTTTTCTTTGTCATTCATTCAACACTGCCACGATAAGCCTGAGTCACCTAGACATGAGAGAATGGGTGTGTGCACTCACTATGCACCATATTAAAATAATTGGGGATGCCTGGGTACCATATGCTCTTTTTTCCTATTAAAAAAAAAAAAATTTTCTCAAAAAATTTGGGGTGCTATGTGAGTGAACGTATATATACGTTTGGACCTTTTAGGGGTTAAATGTCGTATATTACGTTAATATACAGATTTTCATTAATGCATCTATGATATTTTTTAAAAATTATGTATTAAACACGATGCATAACATATAAAGATGATAATTACACCCCACAGTAGAATAAATAAACATAAATGAGATGTGGTAGCCAGACATCCTATACGAGTGAGGCCATGTTAGTAATGATAATACAGTGGACCCTCGACCAACGATGGCATCGATTAACGATAAATCTGACTAGCGATACATTTTAACGCAAAAATTTTGCCTCGACTAGCGCTAAAAAACCCAACCAATGCTATTCATTCCATTCGAGGCGCATCCACTTTGGCCTGAGCACACCTCACTTGTCCCATGGGTGCCAGTGTTTACAAGCCAGCCAGCCACCGCGGTCACTTCCAAACATACAATTGGAACATTTCATATTATCACAGCCTTTGTAGTGATTGCACCTGCAAAATAAGTCACCATGGGCCCCAAGAAAGCTTCTAGAGCCAACCCTACAGCAAAAAGAGTGAGAATTACTATGGAGATGAAGAAAGAGATCATTGCTAAGTATGAAAGTGGAGTGCGTGTCTCCGAGCTGGTCAGGTTGTATAGTAAACCCCAATCAACCATCGCTACTATTGTGGGCAAGAAAACGGCAATCAAGGAAGCTGTTCTTGCCAAAGGTGCAACTGTGTTTTCGAAACTGAGATCACAAGTGATAGAAGATGTTGAGTGACTCTTATTGGTGTGGATAAACGAAAAACAGATAGCAGGAGATAGCATCTCTCAAGCGATCATATGTGAAAAGGCTAGGAATTTGCATGACGATTTAATTAGAAAAATGCCAGCAACTAGTGGTGATGTGAGTGAATTTAAGGCCAGCAAAGGTTGGTTTGAGAGATTTAACCCTTTCAGGGTCCGTCCCGTAGATCTAGGGATTTTCGGTGAGTGTCCAAACCGTAGATCTACGCCAAAATTCTAGCGCCGTCAAATTTAGCGCGAAAGCGCTCATAGGTCTACATGTGAGAGAATGGGTCTGCGCCGTGGGTGTGCACCATAAACAAAAAATCTAGGCGCCTGCATAGCATTGTGGGAACGCCAGCTCATTCACCCTTGTTCACCATGCCTCGTCGCAAGTCAGCTCTCACTCCCCGGAAAATTGGGACTCTCCTCTTCCTGTCTGATAGTTCTGACACTGATGGAAGTGCAAATGAAGACGAATTCTACGGCTTTGATAAGTTAGTGACCGAAAATAATGACCAGGATATCGATAATAGTGCAGAAAACCCCGACGATCCTCGACCTTCTACCTCTGGTGTGGGCACTCGTGACTCACGGCCGGGTGTTCCTAAACGTAAGAGAAAACTAATATTTTCCCGTGGCCAGGCCTCTGACTTCAGTAATGACGATGATTCTGACGTGGATTGTGATTTTATTGCGCTCGACGATCATTCGAGTAGTGATAGTGAGGAAACATATTCACCAGTGAAGCGTCGGTATGTTCGCCGCTGCATGCGCTCGGGTAGTGTACCCTATGCTGTGCCCAGGGGACGGAGTACATCCCGGAGTACATCCCGTGGCCCTACACCCTTTTTAGGTAGTGATAGTGAGGATGATGTGGCTACACTTGGCATGGATGGGCCACAGGCATCAGTGGATGGTGTTAGTGGTGCTGGTGGTGGTAGTGGCACCGCCATGCATGACTCACTGTGCCACGCGGGGACCCACGCTGCTGACTCGTCAGTTCAAAGACAAAGCGGAGCGTCACCCACCAGCCCGCCACAACCACAACCACCCGTACAACCAGCCTATGATGTCCAGTATCCACCAGCAAACCGTATCTGGGATTGGCAGCAAAATCCCAATTTTGTTCCCAGCCCTCACCACTTTGATGACTCTCAAAGTGGAATTCTACCTACCTGTCCCCTTGGAACCACGGCCAATGAACTGGAATTCTTTGAATTATTCTTTGACCAGCCATTGATGGAAATTATTGCCAGGGAAAGTAATAAGTATTTTCAGTACACCATGGCAAATACGATCTTATCACCACAGTCAAGACTACACAGGTGGAAAGAGACGACTGTTGCAGAAATGTATTTGCTTTTTGCAACAATAATGCTTATGCCTCACGTCTATAAGCATAATATAAAAGCATACTGGTCCACAGATCGGCTAATTTGTACCCCATCCTTCAGTGAAATAATACCAGTGAACAGGTTTATCTTACTGTTACGTATGTTGCACTTCTCTGACAAAACCAGGCCTGACAGAAGTGACAGGTTATACAAGATTAGAAATATTTTCATGTATCTCAAACAAAAGTTCAGGATATACTTTTATCCATTCAAGAATCTTGTAATTGACGAGTCTTTGATTTTGTTCAAAGGTAGACTGTCATTCAAGCATTATATACCGAGCAAGAGGAACCGCTTTGGTATAAAATTGTTTGTACTCTGTGATTGTGACAGTGGCCTGGTGTTGGATATTGTTGTATACACGGGTAGTAAAACATTGAAAGATAACAAGATGTTATTGGGTATCTCAGGTGACGTAGTGAGAAACATGATGGCACCTTATCTTGGTAAGGGCCGTACATTATATACCGATAACTGGTACACAAGCCCATTACTCAGTGATTTCATGCGAGTGAACAAGACAAATGTGTGTGGCACAGTGCGTTCTAATCGTAAACATATGCCCAGGCTCAACGCAGGTGGTTGTGGTGATGACGTGCAGGTGTTTACTGCCAATGACATCATGGCATTACGGTGGCATGACAAACGAGATGTCACATTGTTGACAACCATTCACCGTAATGAAATGCAAGACAGTGGCAAAGTTGATCGAGTGACTAATGAACGTATTCGAAAACCAGTGTCAGTGATTGATTATACACAAAACATGCGCTTGGTTGACAAGTGTGACATGCAGATTGGTTTTGTTGACTGTGTTCGTAAGAGTTACAAGTGGTACATGAAACTTTTCTTCCATCTCATGGACATTTCAATGCTGAATGCATATAATATGTACCAAATAAAGACTGGTAACAGACCACCGTATGGTGAATTTTGTTTGTCTGTTGTCAGACAACTCATAATGAAGTACCAGGTAACAACACCTGCAATACAACATGGTCCTCGAATTCATCACAATATACCCAAGCGTTTGAGGAGAGAAGGTGATCATTTCATAATACAGCTTCCTTCAACTCAAAAGAAATTTGCTCAGAAGAGATGCATTGTGTGTGCACAAACAAAACGATGGCAACAAAGACGCAAAGACACTCGGTTTATGTGTGAGGAATGTAAGGTGCCTCTGTGCATGGTGCCTTGTTTCAAGGAGTTCCACAAGCTCCAGCAGTTCTAAAACCATGTCCAGTGATTGTAAATATGTAAATATATGATAGAACATTAGTATTATACAATATTTGTGCATGTTTATTGTAATAAACAACAGTGGTAAACAATACATGTAATATGATAATAACTTTAGTGCGGTTATTGTGTTCAATACAGTGAGTATATATATATCAATTATATACAGTATTGGTCTCTCAGGCCCCAAATGTTAGTAGGAATAGAAAAAAATTGGAAAAGAAAAGAAAAAACAAGTAAAACAACAAAATAATATAATACGCGTATGTGGAATTCGTCGATGTTGCCGCCACCACATCATTTTCTATAAACTTCTTGGCACTGTATCTCGGTAAGTAATGATCAGATTCTATTTTTTTTTGTTTTATTACCTTCACAAAAATATGCTCTTTAATTCTGTAAGAAAAAATAATTTTTTTTTTTTTTTTTCAAAATTTCTTGGACACTGGTGCGTGACTTCAGATTTTGGCCTTGGACCCTGAAAGGGTTAAGAAGCGTAGTGGCATTCATAGTGTGATAAGGCATGGTGAGGCTGCCAATTCGGACCACAAAGCAGCTGAAAAATATGTGCAGGAATTCAAGGAGTACATAGACAGTGAACGACTGAAACCTGAACAAGTGTTTAATTGTGACGAAACAGGCCTGTTTTGGAAGAAAATGCCAAGCAGGACCTACATTACTCAGGAGGAAAAGGCACTCCCAGGACATAAGCCTATGAAAGACAGGCTTACTCTGTTGATGTGTGCTAATGCTAGTGGTGATTGCAAAGTGAAGCCTTTATTGGTGTATCACTCTGAAACTCCCAGAGTGTTCAGGAAAAACAATGTCCTCAAGGCTAATTTGTGTGTGATGTGGAGGGCAAACAGTAAGGCATGGGTCACTAGAGACCTTTTCTATGACTGGTTACACCATGCATTTGCCCCCAATGTGAAAAATTACCTCCTGGAAAATAAATTGGACCTTAGGTGCCTCCTGGTATTAGACAATGTTCCTGGTCATCCTTCAGACTTGGCAGAGTGACTTTCTAGGGACATGAGCTTCATTAATACCACTCCTAATACCACTCCTCTCCTGCAGCCCATGGACCAGCAGGTCATTTCCAACTTCAAGAAACTGTACACAAAAGCTATGTTTGAAAGGTGCTTTGTAGTGACCTCAGAAACTCGACTGACTCTAAGAGAGTTTTGGAGAGATCACCTTAGCATCCTCAATTGTGTAAACATTATAGGTAAGGCTTGGGAGGAAATGACTAAGAGGACCTTGAACTCTGCTTGGAAAAAACTGTGGCCAGAATGTGTAGACAAAAGGGATTTTGAAGGGTTTGAGGCTAACCCTGAGAATCCTATGCCAGTTGAGGAATCCATTGTGGCATTGGGGAAGTCCTTGGGGTTGGAGGTTAGTGGGGAGGATGTGGAAGAGTTGGTGGAGGAGGATAATGAAGAACTAACCACTGATGAGCTGCTAGATCATCTTCAACAGCAAGAGGCCACACCTAAGGAAACTGCTTCGGAGGAGGGGATAGAGAAATTGAAGAAGTTGCCTACTTCTAAGATTAAGGAAATGTGTGCATTGTGGCTTAAAGTGCAAACCTTTATGGATGAAAATCACCCTGACACAGCTACTGCAAGCCGTGTTGGCAACCTGTACGCTGACAATGTTGTGAAACACTTTAGAAATGTCAGAAAGGAACGGGAGGTACAGGCCTCTATGGACAGATATGTTGTGCGACAGAAGTCCAGTGACTCGGAAGCTGGTCCTAGTGGCATTAAAAGAAGAAGGGAAGTAACCCCGGAAAAAGACTTGCTACCTCAAGTCCTAATGGAAGGGGATTCCCCTTCTAAACACTAAGATGATCAACACTCTCCCCTCCTCCCATCCCATCAATCATCACCAGATCTTCAATAAAGGCAAATGTCATGTAACTGTGCATGTCTTCTTCAGTTTGTGTGTATTAAAATTAATATTTCATGTGGTAAAAAAAAAATTTTTCAATACTTTTGGGTGACTTGCATGGATTAATTTGATTTCCATTATTTCTTACGGGGAAAATTAACTCGACTAACGATAATTTCGATTAACGATGATCTCTCAGGAACAGATTAATATCGCTGGTCGAGGGTCCACTATAATAATTCTAAATCACTGAGTCTCATTAAATGTCATATATTACGTTAATATACACATTTTCATTAATCCAGCTATGATATTTTTTTCAAAATTATGTAATAAACAATACATAACATATAAAGATGATAAATACACCCCGCAGTAGAATAAATAAACATAAATATGAGATGTGGTAGCCAGGCAACTTGTACGAGTGACGGCAAGAATAACATTTTCTCTAGTAGAACATAAGAGAAAATGTGTTACTGGGGGTAACTGTAGAAAATTATTCCTTTCGTATGCCTTCACTCAGAGCGTCATTTCTTCTAAAATGGTGTTACATGAGAATGGGAGTGTTTCTCTTCATTTATTCTTCCGTATCAACATAGAGACAACTTGTACACAATGTAACTTGTACACAAACCAGACGCGTTCGCCTGGTTTGTTTACAAAATTCGCGTACGCCTGGTTTGTTTAAATAACTCCGCAAGTGTCCTCTCTCATGTACTCATTCTCTCTCTCTCTCATTCTCTCTCTCTCTCATTCTCTCTCTCTCTCATTCTCTCTCTCTCTCATTCTCTCTCTCTCTCATTCTCTCTCTCTCTCATTCTCTCTCTCTCATTCTCTCTCTCTCATTCTCTCTCATTCTCTCTCTCTCATTCTCTCTCATTCTCTCTCTCTCTCTCATTCTCTCTCTCTCTCTCTCATTCTTTCTCTCTCTCTCTCATTCTCTCTCTCTCTCTCTCTCATTCTCTCTCTCTCTCTCAGTCTCTCTCTCTCTCTCATTCTCTCTCTCATTCTCTCTCTCTCTCATTCTCTCTCTCTCTCATTCTCTCTCTCTCTCTCTCTCTTTTACACAGGGTTTGACAAGGTTAAGGATCCCTAGCTTTATTGACAAGCTATTTACAGGTTTAGGATTCCTAACTTTATTGGCAAGCTAAGAGCTGTTACCTACATCAGCTCATTTGAAAGCATTTTTATTGTTATGAGACATACAAGTAGGGAACAGGATGAAGTTGGAGCCATCTGTGGGCCAGCATTTTCATTTGATCAACTGACTTTATCTCGTTGACATCATTATGCTGTACGAATGTGTTCCATACTCGAGTCATCCTGGGCATATATGATCTCAGATGGAGTGATGTTCTGGAGAAGGGTACAGCCAGAGTGAAGTTGCTGCTTTCTGCCCGTCTTGTGGCATAAAAGCTTGTTTCACGCTGTCCTCGAAGTGGATCCAAGTGTGGTACTTTGACAATATTGGCCTTATACATAACAGTAAGGCCACCCACATCCCTCCTATGTTGAAGGCTCTGCTGAAATGAGAGATCTATCCAGGATGGGTCCAGGCGAGAGATGAGACGTCTTGCTCTGCTCTCTACTCTGTCAAGCAGTCGCAGATGAGAGGGGGGGGGGGCAGGCAAACCAAGAAAGTGGAGCATACTCAAGGTGTGAGCGTATTTGTTCCTCGTACAGAATCTTGCAACCCCTACTGTCAAGCAGATGCGAGATGCGGCGAAGTGCTGTAAGCTTCCTGGCTGCCTTGTTTGCTAGATTTACAACATGGTTCTTCATGGTTAGTTTGGAGTCAAATTTCACCCCAAGGATATCAACTTCTTCTCCAGGTGCCAACACCCTCCCATTCATCCTTACTACTGCACCAGCATTACCATCATGGTGCCTAGAGACGATCATCATTTGCGTTTTCTCAGGTGCAAATGTTACTTGCCATCTATTTCCTCAAGCTGATATAGCTCTCAGCTGGTGATTGATGTAGCTTAGAGCAGCTGGCATTTCTTCTATTGGATAAGTGAATGTCAGTGTACAGTCGTCTGCATATGTATGTGATTCTGGGATGAGATGAAGAAGGTCGTTGAAGTAGACATTCCATAACAATGGTTCCAGCACGCTTCCTTGTGGAACACTTGCCCCAATAGGATGTCTTGCTGATTCCATTCCATTGAGAACTACACTTAGAGATCTACCATGAAGGTAATCACTGAGGAGACATAGCATAGAGCCTGCAATTCCCAGTGCTTGAAGTTTTGCTAAGAGGCCCTGGTGCCACACCTGGTTGAAAGCGCCAGCAATGTCCAGTGCTACCACACAGCTGACTTTGGATTCATCCAGTGACTGGTGCCACTTAGTGGAGAGGTTTAA